>NW_027070341.1:69516-111101 GCF_002906115.3 Quercus suber
TTTTCCATTTTAATATATATATATATATATATATATATATATATATATATATATATTTTTCACATTTCTCTTCTTGATGAACTCCAGCCGCTATCTCTAAGATTTTGTTATTGATTTTACTATATGTACATGCCTTTTAAGATTATGAGATATTTTTCTTTTCAATGTGATAAAAATTTAGTATTTGTAATTATTATGAGTAAAAATTGTAATTTTTTTTCTTTCTTTTTTTATTTGAGGGAGCAAACAATTATTCAATTTGTTTGAGTCAATTGCATTTGCCAAACCACCAAATCCATTCAACCCGCTGGGTTGAAACCACTAAGATTTTCTAGCTACCCAGTGGGTTTAGAGATTAGTAAGTCAGTAGCGGATTAGTTTTCCAACACGTCATTGGCGGTTTAGCTAAAAATATTGGTGTCCATCCACCCAACCTAACCTGTGCACTCCCCTGAAAAGCTTGGGTCCGTAACGTAGATGCATAGTAATGTTTTTGCTGGTGTTTAAAACTTATATATGTCTCTGGTATGAAGTATAATTATTTCTAAAGTTGCTGCTTTTGATTTATCCAATGCAGTCACCCTAAGAGAATTGAGGAACTACGGACAAGCATCTGGATGTAATCGTTTCGCGATAGGCTTTTTTTGGGTATTCAAGATGGTATTTGGTGACTACCCTATTACGAATATCCTAAGTCGTGAATTACAGAAATTTGGGTATCGGAAAGCATTAGCACTCTTTTTGGGAAATATTAGAACCATTCCAGGTAAAAAATCTGCCTCAACTCAAGAACTATTTTATATTTTTTGGTGAACTATAATTTCATATTTTTAGGTTATTACATTACAAAGGAAACAAAACCATTTTTTATGCTTGTTCTAGTTATTCAATTCGTCCCGAATTGAGAGTTTTTCTTCTTCTTTTTCTTCCCTTTTTTAGGTTATCACGAAACAAGTCAATCTAATTTATTAGAAAAACAAAAACAAAAAAAAATTTAAATACATCCTGTATTCATCCTTTTTTTTTTTTTTTTTGGAAAACAAATACACGCATGAGATTGAAGGAAATGAGTTCTACAAATCTCACTCAAAAGTTATGGTATATTTATCCTAATTAGTAATGGTATTGGATAGTCCAAAAATTTTACCTTATTTTAGAAAATTTTAGAATAAAGAAAAGTTAATTGATGCTCTAATAGTGCATTAATTTAGAAAAATATTTTTAGAAACATTTTATGTGAAAAGTTAAAAACAAATGATTTTTTTAATAGTTTTTACATTTTTCAAGAAAGTGATACTAAAACTTTTCTAAAATAATCATTAAATAAATGTCCTAAGAGAACCGTAAACAGAATCCAAAAAAGTACACATCAATAAATTATATGGTTATAACATGTATGACATAAAAATAATTTAAATAATCACTATTCATAATTTATTTTAAGTTATTTTAAATAGTCACACTTTGGAGTCCTTCGATGCACGTTGATTCAAAAGGAAGCTGCATTACTAGAGAGGTTGCCCCCCATAAAGCTTCAGCCTTTGCAGAGAGAGGTCCGTGTTTGCCCATTTGGTGCGAGCATGATACCAACTCTCCTCTAAAATCTCTGGCCACTGCAGAAATAATTGACTTTGATTCTCCCACCGTTGCATCAACATTCACTTTCACTTACCCACTTTTATAAGTTCGTTTGAAATATTAATAAAATTAATAATTATTATTATTTAATTGTTTCGTTATTTTTCTTTATTGACCACTAGCAGTCTAGCACATACCCTATTATTGTTTAATTGTTTAGTTTGCTTTGCACATTTTTTTTTAAAAATCTTTTATAATGTCTTGCTCACTTACTTTTAATGCCTCCAGTACTCCAATCCAAATATTCAATGCCATGGCCCCATCCACCCCCACTCAAGAGACAAGAGCCAATCAACACAACAACATACACTTACACAAAAAATTAAAGAAATATAAAACATTAACAATACACAAAAGGACAAACTCACAAACCAATAAAATCAAATAAAGGCAATTAGGCAAAGCTATTCAATTCCAAAGAGAATTAGATTTTTCAGTTCCAAAGAGAAAGAGAGAGAGAGCACTGCTCTTAGAGCAAAGATGGGAAAGAGAAAAAGAGAGAGAACTGAAATACCTTGAGGGGTGGTAGCACGTTGAGGCCAGGGTCTTACTGTTGCTGAGTCGCTACTCGTTGACTGTTGAGGATTGAGATTCTTATTTCCCTTTAGGTTAGGAATTATTTTGGTTTAAAATTAATTTGATTCAATCGATGGTGAGGATTCATTGGGTACTTAGTTTATTAAAATTTAATCATTGGGCAGTAGCAAGTTGAGGCCAGGGTCTTGCTGTTGCTAAGTCATTACTCGCTGATTGCCGAGGACTGAGATTCTTATTTCCCTTTAGGTTAGGAATTATTTTGGTTTAAAATTAATTTGATTCAATCGATGGTGAGGATTCATTGGGTACTTAGTTTATTAAAATTTAATTATTATTATTTTTGATGATTTAAAAATCTGTCTGAGTAGTGAGTGAGGATTGATCTTGGGCTTTTTTCCCTAAGGTCTTTATTGGGAATTTGGGCTTGCTATTATTATAATATATATATATATATATATATTTTCAGATTTTAGTTCAAAAATTTTTTTTTGGGCTTTTTATTTTTGCTTGAAAGACCTCGGACCAAATTATGGACCAAAATTTAATTTTATTGGGCATAAAAAAAAAATTAGGGTGGTCACAAATTTTTTTAAGGGTAGACAGATGTAAAATTTTAACTTATTATATATAATTTTTTTTTCTTCAGGTCAGGGTGGTCCTGTGACCACATTGGCCTTAACATGTCGCCGCCCCTAGATTTGGGTGGAGAGGAAGGTGTTGGAGCTGTTCTAATACTTTTAAACTAAGGAAATGCTTTGATGAGCCAAGCTCTAATCTCTTTTTGGCTTGGATCTATTCCTTCAAATATTTTTCCATTTCTTATCTTCAACACTTGGTTGCATAGAATTGCATCGAACAGAAGGAGATCATCTTCATTGACTCCCAAGTTTGAGTAGATGGAGGATACACAAAAGAAGATCATCTCCCTTAGCTGTTAAAACATAGATCCTTTATCAGTGGGCATATGGTGAAAAGGTGCAGCATCGTTTCCTTCTTTGAATTACACAAAAGACCTAGAATGTATAGACACTTCATTTGGGGTGCCGTGTCGTATCCATATCATATCGTGTCATACCAGTGTTGTACCTGCCATTTCATGTTATAATTTTTCAAAAATTGCTCATGTTGTTGTGTTGTACCTATACCCGTATTTGTACCTGTGTCCATGTTTGTGCATCCTAGCAAAAGACACAAATCAATAGGGAGTTTGGTGAACTTTCCAATTTTTTCCCTCGTAGGAAAATCTGCATCAATATTCGGTCGATACATTTTATGCCATTCATGAATTTTTTTTTTCGAAACATAGCCCCTTAAATTATCTCTATTGGTAGGAGGGAAAGAGCCTCTGCTTAGCCAATAGGCATATTTGACAGAAATTGTACCTGAATTTGCCATTGTTCATATCCAAATATCATTGCATCCACTTGTATATATATAGTGATTTTGGAATTGCCATTGCAAACAACGTCTTTGTTTGCCTCTTCCTTTGGAAAGGGCTTCAATTCCAAAATGGTTTGGGACCCATGGGTCCTCCCACACTCTGATTGATCTACCATTCCTAGGCTACAAGCAAGCTTCCTGGGCAATGAGGGCTTTTGTGCCTTCAAAGCTCTTCCAAATAGGAGAGGTGTTGTAAAATAGCGGAAGCTCAAAATTATCAAGATTGATAGTGAAAATATTTTAGCCTTGTGAAAGATCTACAAACAAATAATAGGAATGAAGAAAATTAATTCAAAAGAAAATCGACATAGAATACCAAGATTTACGTGATTCAGTAATAGCCTACATCCATGGGCAGCGATGAACAAATTTCACTATAACAAATTTGGGATAATACAAATTGGTGTAGAGGCACTCTCACAAACCCAAATTCCAAATACGCCCAATTAGCTCTCTCTCACAAATACAGAACCAAAGAACTAAAGATTCATAAATACCAAATATGAATACCAAATACCAAATGCGAATTGCGTACAAACCAAAGAGAGAGCAACAAATCAAATTCAAAAGTTGTAAAAAACCAAGAGAGAGCAAATCACCAAGCCCTAGAACCATAAACAAGCGGCAACAAACCTCTCTCACTATTTCAAATTGCAACCCACAAATATCAAAGAACCAAAACAAGAGAAAGTCTCTTTTTCTCACACACTTTCTCATCTCTTTAATTTTCCGTAGCAGCACTATGCTTATATAGGAAACTTGAGTAGGCTAGAATATCTAAAACCAAGAAGGACTAGACTTTTTTTCCACACACAAAAGGAGAATCACTCCTATTCCAAAAGGAATTCCAAATCAAGTAGTAGACAAGACTTTTAATGGAGTTTGTTAACTTCAAACAACAGTAACCCAGAAGAAATAAAATTCTTTTATTATCCAAATCCAATAAGGAGTCGAACTCCTAATTCAAGCCATATTCTACAAGAGGAGCCACTAGGTGTGGGTTGGTTGAGCTAATTTTGTCTCGCCTTATATTTTGCACACAACAAGTTTATACATGGGCAATCCTTTTCAAACAATGCCCACCAAGCAAGCTTGGAAAGGAGGACTTGATTGAAGTCCCACTTTCCTTTTTGAGGCCGGCACACAGAATCACCAAAGCATCCATTTCTTCACACATACCTTTTGGGAATTGGAGAGTTGACATAGAGTATGTTAGGATTGACTGAGCCACATATTTGATAAGTGTGGCTCTACCTGTCTAGGATAGGCTGTTACTCTTCCATGAGCTTAGAGCATTCATATCAGTGGATGTAAAATCTTGCAAAATACAAAAAACCCTTCATTTAACACATTTTGACTAGAAAAATACCCACATTAGTGGGTGTAAAATTGTGCATAAATGCACAATTGCTATAGTAATTGTGCATATATGCGCACAATTGTTACAGTAATCATGCATATATGCACGTGCTACAGTAACCATGCATATATACATGGTTACTGTAGCACTTGCATTTAATATTTTAGTAATTTTTTCTCTTTCCTTGTCTCTGGTTGCTCTCACTCTCACCTTACTCTCCATTTTTTCTCATTTGATCTAATCATCAAACCATTAAATCACTCAAACGATTGCCGTCGACAAATCATCACTTGATCAAATCATCTCTTGCCACCGCCGCCGATCAAATCATCTCTCACCACCACCGCTACTAATCAAATCATCAGACTAGTAAATCATCACCATTAAACCTTCACTGATCTCTCGCCACGCTTGATCTCTTGACGATCGCCACGAACGCCTCTCTGAATGTCGATCGCCAATCACCACGAAGCCTCTCTGATGATCGCCACAGATTTCTTGTTGTTTGATCAGTGGGTTTCGGGTTGGTTTCTCGTTGTTTGATCTCTCGCCAATTGCCGTTGCTATATTTTTTCTTTGTTTGATGGTTTTGATTTGTAGGTTTAAAGATTTTGATTAGTGGGTTTTGATTAGTGGTTTTGGGATTTTTATGGGTGGGTTGATGATAGAGGCTAGCTTGATGATGGTGGTTGTGTGGGTTGATGATGGATGTTGGATTGATGATCGCCATTGCTCTGATTGTTGATGGTGGCTAGGTATTGAGTTAAGACTGAATATTCTATTGAATAAATGTATAGAATAGACAAACTGATGCAAGTGTTTTGTAAAAGTGGGTGTGTAACATAGAAAAAACATATATTTTCTTGTAAAATAGACAGAAATTATGCATCTACTGATGGGGATGCTCTTACTTTGTTCTAAAGTCTTTACTTATGGCTATGAGATCATGACTCATTATTGATTAGAAATAACAAACCCCAAGATACTTTGTCTTAGAAATAGCGACACACTTCACTTGGTTTAGGAATTGCTGATAAACACTTTTAGAGGGGAACATACCTGAACTTTCCATGTTAATTTCCGAGCTAGACCATTCACGATACCTCTCCAGACATTTCTTAAGTGAGAAAAGCTCATCCATTTTGGCATTACAACAAAGTAGCACATCATCAGCATCGCAAAATTTGGAAATTGGTGGGGCACCTGCAATTTTGGCACCTTTGAGATTCTTAGAGCTAACTTTTCTTTTAATCAACCGCATCAACACCTCACTGCCAAGAATAAAAAGGTAGGGGGGACAAGGGGTCCCCCTATCACAAGGCTCTAGAAGGAGTGAAGCTGACTAATTTTCATCCACTGATACGAAAGGTGAAATTTATTGTGGTTATGTGCATTGCTTGATCATATTGACAAATTTCTCATAGAAGCTGAATGCTTTGAGGACAGCTAGAATGAAGCTCCACTCCATCTTGTCATACGCTTTGATAAAATCCAATTTGATAGCTAAATGACTTTTTTTTTTCTTGGTTCTCTTAAAGTTGTGAATCAACTCTTGGGCAAGAACAAAATTTTCAATAATCCACCTGTTAGGCATGAAGGCCACCTGGGCTGGCTCCAACTTGAGGCCCAACAAAGGTCTTAGCTTGTTGACTAAAATCTTTGCAATGATTTTGTAACATACTTTGCAAAGACTGATTGAACCAAACTGGTTGAAATTGCAGGCTCTTTTTGATTTGAGAATTAATGTTATGAATGTTTGATTTAGCTCCTTGAGCATCCATCCATATCTATAGAAACTTTGAACATCTAGAATCACTTGTCCACGAATTTCATCCCAATAGTGTTTATAGAATAACCTTGGGAATCAATTTGATCCTGGTGCTTTTAGTGGGTTCTTGGTCCATTTCACTTTCTTGATTTCATCTCCTGCAGGTATTCTGCATGAAACTTCATTTTCCTCCTTTGTTATGCAAGCTTGAATGAGCTCTTTAAGAGAGGAAGGGATTCTAGGATTATTTGATTTGTAGAGGGAACAAAATCTATCTCTAAAATAATTTTGGATGGCTTCACCATCATTAATCCATGTTCCATCATCAAGTTTTTATCTTTGTTATGCATTTTCTTCTTCTTCTCTTGAGAGTGACACATGGAAAAATTTGGAATTCCGATCTCCCAACTCTAAGCCACAATTCCCTCTACTTTTGATTCTATTTTATTTCCTCTTTGATCCAAGCTTAGAGTCGCTTCAAGTTTCAAATTTTCTTTTGTTGGCTCTGCATCTGAAGCCTAGCTATCTTGCTTTCAATACTTTTTAATATTTCTTTAATATGGCCAAAGCACTCCTTATTCGATTTTTGCAATTCTTTCTTGGTGGCATCAAGTTTTCTAGCCAATATGTAGCTATGTGAACCCTCCACCTAAGTGAACCAAGCATTCCACCTCTTTGCTTGACTCATCCTTTGTCCACATAGCCTCAAATCAGAAAGGACATTCAAGCTTTTCATCATCATAATGTGTGTTAGAATTTGTGCACACAAACTCGAGCTTTGACAATGGAGTTTATGGATTGAAGAATTGGAAGAGAGAGAGAGAGAGAGAGAGAGAGAGAGAGAGAGAGAGAGTTTGTGTAAGAATGATTCTGTATATTGTGATAAATATCTAGCTTTGGTTCTTATATACTAAGAACACAGATACGGGGAAATAACCAGTTAACTAACTAAGAATTAAACCAATACAAAAATGAAATATGTCATCTAACCACTGACTAACTAACTAGTGTACATCGGGTGCGTGAGTTTGGGTGTGTGAATTTATATACTGCTCTACGAAACTAAGTGTTGTATGCACTTTTGGTTTTGGCGTGTAGTATTAAGCAAAAAAAAAAAAAAAAAAAAAAAAAAAAAAAAAAAAAAACGGCATAACTCTTGTAATCCCACATTAGGTGCGTGAGTTTGGGTGTGTGAGTTTATAATCTGCTTCATGAAACTAAGTGTTGCGTGCAGTTTTGGTTCTAGCGTGTAGTATTAAGCAAAAAAAACAGTAGGACTCTTGTAGTCCCACATCGGGTGCGTGAGTTTGGGTATGGGTGTGTGAGTTTATATACTGCTCCGCGAAACTATGTGTTGCATACACTTTTGGTTTTGGCATATAGTATTAAGCAAAAAAACAACAGGACTCTTGTAGTCCCACATCGGGTGCGTGAATTTAGGTGTGTGAGTTTATATATTGCTCCGCTGAACTAAGTGTTGACTCTTGTAGTCCCACATTAGGTGCGTGAGTTTAGGTGTGTGAGTTTATATATTGCTCCGTGGAACTAAGTGTTGTATGCACTTTTGGTTCTGGCATGTAGTATTAAGCAAAAAAATAGTAGGATTCTTGTAGTCCCACATCGGGTGCATGAGTTTGGGTGTGTGAGTTTATATACTGCTCTGAGGAACTAAGTGTAGCATGCAATTTTGGTTCTGGCGTGTAGTATTAAGCAAAAAAAAAAAAAAAAAAAAAAAAAAAAACAAAAGAAACAAAAAAACAAAAAAAAAACAAAAACAAAAATAAAAACTAGTGTATAAACAACAAATCGTTTTAGCTACAATTATCAAAACAACTTGGAGCTTAAGTTGAAACATAAATCTGTGTATTTCTTCTTGCTTGTTCTTCTCTACTTCCACCTTCATTGCTTGAACCTTCACATGTTCTAATACTCACCCTCAAGATAAACTGTATATATTGATTAAGTTCATCTTGAACAAGAGGTGGAAGAACTGTTTTTGGCCAAGGGATTTGGTGAAGAAATCTCACTCTTTGCTTTTTGGGTTGGTGCAATTCTTCGCTTGGGTTAAATGAGTTAGTACAATTCGCTCTATTGTCTTGCTGGATGTTTGTTTGTTTGTTTTTTTTTTTTTTGGCTAAATATTTGATTTTCGAAAATGATTTTTGTTATAAAGCTTTTATTGCAACTTACTATAGTTAGTTATGTAATGTTTTTTTGGAACTCAACTTTCTTAGAAATTAAGTTCAAAGTATAACTCAATTTTGCCAAAGTCGAGTTTTATACAATTCAGTGATACGTGGCAAACATAAAACTCAATTTTCTCATGCTTGAATTTCACATTCCACTGAATTGCAATAACTCAACTTTGGCAAATCGAGTTCCAAAAAGAGGCTATATAGCTAAATAATTTGCAATAATGACTTTGTAACAAAATAATTTTCAAAAACCGAATATTTTACAGAAAGGGCCGTCATGTTGGCTTCCTTTGTTTGCTTCTTTAATGGCACTTTCTGTTTCCTTGCTGGGTTGGTGTGTACTGTGCACCTGATATGAAAAGAATAGAGGGCTTTTTAATAAGAAAAGAGAACTAAAGGGCATTTTAGTAATTTCAATGATTGAAACGCCGAAGTACTCCTTCAATTGTTGTGACCTCACCTCATTCGCATATGCTTACATTTTTCTGTGATTTATTAATATCAAGGTGATAGTTTAAAGTGAAAAAGTATACTTTGTCCTTTTATTAATTAACATTTTCCAATCAATTTTGTTTTAAACTTAGTTTTTTAATCTTAATCTTGACCCTTAACTATAATATTAGTTCCTCCATACCATCAATTAGCATGCTCAAAAACTAGGTTAAACCATTTCCAATTATTTCTGTATATGCCAAGAATGCTGCAATTGAGTGACATGGAGATGGTTCAAACCCTCTCGCCTCTCCTCATGCCCATGTACTGTGTCAGAAAAGAAAAGAAAAAAGGAAAAAAGAAATTCTATTAATACATACTAGCCTGAGCAATATGGTTTTCCTTTTATATTCTTAGGAATTGTGGAAGCTGTGATAAATAAATGGCCATGCACAATTGAGCAAGTCGATGACTCAGGATGGACACCTCTTCACATCGCCGCGCATTTGGGTAACGATAAAATTATCAAGCTAATTTTAGAAAAGGAGAAGTCCATCGCATATGCAAAGAACAAAGAAGGCTTATCTGCTCTTCACATTGCGGCCATGGAAGGCAATTTAGCTGTAATGAAGGAACTCATCACAGCATGTCCAGATATCTATGAGATGTTGGACAACAGGGGTCAGACGGCTATTCATGCTGCTACAGAAAGAGGACAGCTTCTCCCATTTCTATTGTTTAGGATGAAACCAGAGTTTAAGGGTCTCCTTACCCTCGTCAGCGAACAGAACGAAGAAGGAAATACGCCCTTTTATCTGGCGGCCATCAAAGGGCATGCTTTGAGTTTTAGGTGTATGGAATGTGCTGAATGTGATAACTTTAATGCTACGAACAAGGAGGGCTTCACCACAATGGACAAACTTTTCTTAGGAAGGCTGCCATTTGGAGAAGCCTGGAAAGAGGTATGCCCATTCTGTCCCACTCTCTGCCGAATGCGGTACTGCTGCACAATTTATAGAATTTTTGAATGAAGAAACTTTCACAATTTTTAGTATTGTACTAATTTTTCTCAAAAGCTAGAATGTATCACGTTGCACGTCTTACATATATATTGTGCGCTTGTACGTGTTTGTTTTAATGTGGTAGCTAGCTTTAACATTTTACAAAAATTATCTATTTATAAATTTTACAGCGACATATCAAGCCATTATGGAAGAAAGGCGCTCGACCAAGCCTGAAACAGTGCCTGGTGGATATAACCAAAGTGGGAATGTGGGTGAGGGCTTGGCAGTATTAAGGAAAAACACTGCTTTCTGTGTATTTCTAATAGCTAATACTTTAGCTTTCGGTCTTTCCACTACCTCAATATTCGTCCACTTTTTGGCTTCATCCGCAATTACGGGAAACGTTTTTCTCAGAGAAGTGGTGCAACATTCAATTTCTTACACAAATTGGTCTGTTGGAGCATTGCTGGTGGCTTTTATTTCAGGCACCTATGCAGTGGTACCGCACTCTTGGGGGATCACTGTAGCCATCACTCATTGTTGCTGCTTCCTAATTAGTCTGTTTTTCCCTTTCTTTACAAAAATTTATTATTGAAGAACTATTTGACTGGTAAGCCCAAGCTGGTCTAGGATGATGATTGGGGCCTTCAGAATTTGGAAAGGGAGAGACTTTAAAGCTATGTTTTGCAAGTCGTTATGGGCACAATTGAAGTAAGAGGAATGCTGTCAGTACAAGGAAAGCATTATCAAGAATTCAAGATCATTGTATTTATATTTTTTGTATTTGGAGGCTTATTGTGTGTAGGGTTGTTGCAAAGCCTTTGTTGGTGTGCTTGTGTGCTTTTTTTATTTTATTTTTTATTGTGGTGTTGTTGATTTGATTGTATTATCTTTACTTTTTTTTTTTTTGAAGCAATATTATTATTATTATTATTATTATCTTTACTTTTGAATTAGTTCATTAAAAAACAAAAATGCATGTACTTTTTTGTTTATAACAAAGTGGCATATATTCTTTCAGTGATCAGTTGATAAGCCCAAGGTTAATTATTTAGAATGGGTCATATTGATTTTTATTTGTTTTTCCTGGACAACTTTTTACACTTGGGTGAGGAAGGTTTATTCTCAGGAGAAGGTGATCTTTTTACTATTGTTGTTACTATAGACATTTCCACTTCATCTAGTTCTTTTTTCCCATTATTTTCCCTTTCTATTTCAATAGTACTAACAAGTAACTACCAAAACCCCCCATCTTTGTCATTAACGACCTTCCAAACTTACTTTTCTCCTCTTTGATTAAATGCATCAAAATATGTCTTATCACTTTGGATAAATTGCAAATTACACTCCTAAAGCTTGGGAGTGTTTGAATTTTACATTATGAAATTCTAGAATTTGAATTTTACTCCCTAAAGTTTGAGACTATTTAGATTTTACACCCAAATATTTCATAATTTAAATTTTACCTCTTAAAGTTTGGGAATGTTTGGATTTTACATCCCTAAATTCTGAAATTTCAGTGTGTAAAATCCAAATACTCACAAACTTAAGAGAGTAAAATCTAAATATTTCTAAAATTTAGGGAGTAAAATTCAAATTTTGAAACATTAGGGTGTAAAATCCAAACACCCTTAAACTAAAATTTAGTACATTTAGTTTTTGCTTGTCCTAGTTGACGCCATAGCTTTGAAGCAATTGGGCCACAATGATTGCTCCATCTGAATTCACCCGTTCCTTAGGCTTTGGAATGAAAGATGGATGGTCCGATACCCAACGATCCTCGCAAATCTTTATGGTATTTCCTCTTCTCACTAATAGGCATGCTCCTCTGGATATGAGATCTTTTGTACGTTCTTAGCTTTTCCATAGATGGGTTATTAGGAGTGCTATGACTAAGCCAATTATCTCTTACCTTGTATTTAGCTCAAAGGAGATTGACACAAGGGCAATCTTTGTTGATTAACACACACCAAGCCAACTTGGATAGGAGGACTTGGTTGAAGTCCCAGAAGGTCCTAAGACCAAGTCCACCTTCCTTTTGAGGCCAACAGACCAAGGACCAAGCCATTGGAGATAGGTAATGACCCTCATCAGCTTTGGGCCTCCACCAAAACTACCTTACTGCCGCATCCATTTCACACACAAGCTCTTGGGAAATTGAAGTGGACATAGTGTAGCAAGGAACTACTTGCGCTACTGTTTACGTTATGAATAAACTACAAATAATAATTTTATATTATATTAACCAATTTATAAACTTGTTCAACCCAATTTCAAGTCTATATAACTATATTTTTAGACAAGTATATATATAATGATATAAATATATAGTATTATGTATAGTACATTCAAGTTCTCATGTTAACGAGATTGTTCACGAATATATTATTATGTTTGAGCTTAACTCGTTTAATAATCGAGTCTAAAGTTGGGTTTGACCTTAACTCGTTTATTAAACAAACGAACATAAGCAAGTTTTTTTTCGAGTCGAGTTTGAGCTGTTCATAAACAATTTGATTCATTTACAGCCCTAGATATGAATAATTTTTTTGGCCAAACTATTATGTTAATGTAATGAGTTTTGCAAAGATAATTAGTATATGTTTTTGCTTAGCTAGGTTAGGTTCTTTGTTCTTCTCGAAAGAAGAAAAAAAAAAGGTTAGGTTATCTGAGACCCTCAACATATAATGAGAGAAAATGGTATAAAAGTAACCAATAATTCAGTATTTTTTTCTAAAAAATGGTCGGTTTTCTATGGTTTTTTTTTTTTTTTTTTTGGCCTTAAAATCAAGCATTTCTTTTAGGATTTTGCTAATGTGTGCCTTAAGGGCACACATTAAGCACATGCTAACCGAACCCTTTTTTTTATACGGACACAGAATTTCGTACAATTCACCTGTTACGATTTTGATAACTATGGCTAAAATCACAAAAGCACATGCTAAAGAGCAGGAGTTAACTAACGGCTCAGTGCAGAAACCAAAAAGGTAGCAGTAGACACACAAACCAGCTTAGCTGCTGAAAGGGTTCAAAACCATAGCTGCAAGAGAGCAAGAGTTAATAAATTGCTCAGTGCAGGAACACACAAAACACTTAATTAAAACTCAACCAGACCACACACTGGTGGTAAAGAGTTAAATTGAGGATAGAGTTGTGAAATTTTTTTTGGTGCCATGTTTTTGGAGTGTATCTAAACATTTGTTTGTCTTTCTTTATTTCATTCTGTTGGTTAAAGGAAGTTGTGTTCTAGTATTTTCATTTGATTTTAGTAATGTATTTGCATGCTAACTAGATGATTAAGAGCAAAAGGAACATCGAGAAATGTCTACAACTTGAATTGAGGATATGGAGTGATATTGATATGCATTCCAATATTGTTGTGTTTATTCGGGTGTTAACGTCACTTGCATCTGCTTTTCCAACTGCTAGCACACATACCCGGCATGTATCCACAAATGTCAAGGAGGAAATTGAGCTAAATGCTTCTAATTGTGTACCACATCAATGTTCCCATAAAGAGGAATAGGGATACACCTACTTTACGATTTTCATAAAGATAAGCAAGCTGCAAGCCCCTAACATTAGGTAGAAAAACTATATTTGCTCATAAATCATAGATACTTCTATCAGCCATTTTAATGATTCTTACCAACTTCAAAATGAAAATGCAGTGTGATATGCCATGCTTGTGTACACATTCATCTTCCGTTAATTATTGCCCGTTAAACTGGTTGATTAATTCTTTGAAACTTATTGGTTGATATGTGTTCCTGTGGATTGTGGGACAGGGTCAAATATAAATGCAACACAATTTTGGTGGAACCCTGAGTTCTCTACGTGGGTTCTTAGCAAGGAACCAAAAAGTAGAGGCTAACCAGGGGCGGAGCCAGGAATTTTTGTTTGGGGGGGGCCAAGTTGTGACGCTAATATATTTATCAAGACAACTTCCACACCCACACACACATATACACACATGCACGCTTTTTTATTATATATACACACATATATATACACACTTTTTTATTTGATAAGTTATACATATACACACACCCAAAAAAAAAAAAAATCTTAGTATTTTCAATCAAAATTATTTTTGACGGCGATCTTTCATAAAATAAATTTCATTTTTTCCATTTTCATAGTCAAAATCTTAAAAAGTTTCATTTTAAACACAAATTATCAAATTTTATGCTAAAGTAAGTAAAAAATCTTTCAATTCAACTAATGAAATTTTCAAAAACATGAATGATCCAAAACTTGGAGAAATAAATTAGGCTCCAAACAAATTTAAAGCTACCTTGCTTTAACACATTATATGGCAACTAAAGACACATTTCATGTATAGTTTTAGTGACAAAATTTTTTTAATGAGTCAATGACTTGTTAATAGTCACATAACGGGTTGAAAAATATAAATTTGAACATTTTTTATACCAAATTTTATCAAATATTTAACAAATATAAAAACACATTTTACAATAAAAAATAGAATTGTGAAAAATAAAGTTATATCTTTATAACTATTAGACCAATTATTTTTTTTAAGAGTATTATTGGACTAATTCAAATATTTAAGGGGCCAACTCTTATTTTTTAGACTAAATTTTAAAAATATAAAAATAATTGTATATATATATTTTAAAAAATTTCAAAATTTGGGGGGGGGGGGGGCCATGGCCCCCACCATTGTACGTGCCTCCGCCCCTGTGGCTAACTGTCGGGAAGAGACATGCTCTGACATTAGTGACTACAAGAGAAGGAGAGGGCTGGTTGAATGTGATTATCAAAGATAAGTTTTGTCTGACAAATTGTTAATGGCAGTTAAAAAAAAATTAATAATATCAATAGTAAGTTTAGATTAGAATTAATAATAATTTGTTAAATTTTTTTTTATAAAATTATTATTAAAATATTATATAAATAATACTATTTTTTTAAAAAAATATTAATTAAAAAATTTAAGAACGTAATAAAATGTCACAATAGTTTAAGAATTCTCTTTGTTTTTAGTTGTAATCAACTCTACTCTAATATTTTATTAATCAATTAACTTTTTTTTGGACATATGAAATATTTGCCCCTGTCGCAAAAAATTTTACAATGATTTTCTGTGTCTTAACACAACTATAATTTTATTGTATAAATCTCCTTACACGTATCTCACTAAACACACTTTTTATTTTTTATTTTTTTCTTTTCTTTTCTTTTTTTCATCCACCCGTTTCTTCCCAATTCCCATCAAATATCTTTCTTTCCTCCACCCACCAACGTCACTATTGCTACTTCACCCAAAAGACAAGAAGAAACCCACCGACATCTCTATTCTTCAGCTCTGCTTCTTCACCCAAAACAAAAGAAAAGAAGAAGCCAGCAGCAGAAGAAGAAGCAGCAGCCAGAAGCAATCTGAAGCCAAGACGGTATATATATATTTTTTATTTTTGTTAGAGATCCGGGTA
Organism: Quercus suber; assembly: GCF_002906115.3. NCBI lineage: Eukaryota > Viridiplantae > Streptophyta > Magnoliopsida > Fagales > Fagaceae > Quercus > Quercus suber. The sequence continues at coordinate 85,347 of NW_027070341.1, forward strand.
AAATTGGGATGTGAAAATAATTACAAGGAAACCTGGGGCTGCCTCCGTTGATCAAGCTTGTGAATCTGCGATCTGCTCCATAAATCTGCTCTGGTTCTCTGCGGCTGCTGCTGTGAAGTAGCACCAAAATTGCCAATCGTGTGGAGTCCACCGTTCAATATCCATTTACAAAACGTGAAATTGATAATATTAATAAACAATGTACATTGTTTATTATTAACGCATGTCTCCCAAATCAAGGAAAAAAAACAAGTAAAATATTTTTTTCTGAGGCACTTCTAGGCCTGTAGCTCAATGACACCTAATCCCCAATCCCAAGTTGTTCGATCCGGCTTCCCCTTTCCCTTTCCTCCTTATAAAAAAAGGAAGGGTAAACTCCAAAGTGCACCACTAACGTTTGAGAGTGATTGAACTTTATACCAAACGTTTTAGAACTTTAATTTTACACTTCAACGTTTTAGGACTTTAATTTTACACAAGGTTTTCAGAATCGGACCGGATCGAAATGATGGATTGTAAAAACTGAGAACCAAGATAAAAATCGGTTTTTTAAGCCTAAAGAACCAAATTTTTAGTTAATTTCGTGAACCCTTAAAACCGAGATTGGACCGCACGAACCGGTGGCAAGAACCGTGAGGTCCAACCCCTTAGCAATTTTTTTTTAAAAATAAAAACAACTTAACACAATTTTATTCTACTTAATTAAATTATTTATCTTTATCAAGAAATAAAAAAAATTATAATTAAAATCCTTCAAATATATTCAACTTTACTTCAAAAATTAATCTTAAATTTTAATGTTTTCATGGTTATTATTTTATTTTATTAACTTTATTATTTAATTATTAAATATATGCTTGAAAATTATTAAATTTCCCTCACATATATAGATATATTAGTCAATTTTGCTAGTTTTATAAATCTATATTTAGGCTTTAATTAATTATTAAATTAATTATGATGTCATCACGGTTTGATCCCGATTCGACCTCAAAAACCTTGAGCCTCTCCTTTTTACGGTTCAATGAACAATCTGGGTCTAAAAACCTTGATTTTACACCCTCAACGTTTGGTTCCGTTAGCAAATCACCATTCGGTTAGTTTCTGCTGTTAACTGCCATGTCATCTTGCTGATGTGTTTTTTTTTTTTTTTTTTTGCCAAATAAGCCCCAAAACGACACAGTTTCAACTAATAATAAAAGCTTACCTGTCACAGTAAAAATGGTGGCATTTTCCACAATGCTAAAACACAAAAAAAAAATCTAATCATAAACTACATCGTTTCATCCTATTTCTAAAATCTCAAACCAAAACTGAAAACCCATGAAGGAAGCAGACGTAAGTTCATCAAAGGCTCCAAGTTAGCTTTAAAGTGGCAGCAGCAACGGCGATGGGTACGGCCAAAAATTCTCTATGGCTCTCTTTCTCCCTCTCTTTTTGGATTTTTCTTGCCATTACTGGATTGGAATTTTGGGTTTTTTATTGGGTTTGCTAGGGCTTTTGTTGTTTGGGTTTGTTGAGGTTTTTGTTCAAATTTTTTTTTTTTTGTTTGGGATTTTGTTGCTGGATGCACAGAATCTTTGGAGTTTATGTGTGTGTGATTTAAACTCATTTACAGTGCTATTGGAACTTTGAGTGTGTTTATGGTGGAGTTTGTTTCTCTTTATTTTAATTTTTTTTGAGTTTTTGTAGCACTTTGATACTGTTGATTAGGACAGATTTTTTAAAAGATTTTTGTAGCAGTTTGTTGTCAATGGTTTATGATATATTTGGTTGTATTTTGGTGGGTCAGCCTGTGATGATGAGCTATGTGTATTGAATGGTGTAAAATAATGCACATTTTTACTAAGTGGTCCATGTGTTCTGCTTTATAGCTTTTGTCTGCATATAGTATTATATTGATTTTAATAAGCTTATGTCCATTGAAAGAAGATGGTGATGTTAGTAATGTATTAATTAAATATTATATTATAATAATGCCTCTTGTATACATGTATGTCAATTATATTTTATTAATTTATTAATTAAATGTAATATCTTAGCAATGCATTCATATGTGTGTGCAGGGCTTTGAATATGGATCAACCATTTGATATGTCTATACATCATGGAGGGGTATTCATTACACATAGTGACACACATGTTGAATATGCTAGAGGGACTGAATCAAGGGTCTCAGATGTTGATCCTTACACTTTTGTTGTTTTTGATTTGCCTAAGTATGCCAAAGATCTTGGAATTACGAATGTAGCAGAATTTTTTTACCGAATTCCTCATATGGAACTTCATAATGGCCAATTTCCATTGAAAAAAGATAATGATGTTAGGGCTGTACGTGATTGGTTAGAATTTGCACCTGAAAGGTTAATACACATATATGTGAAGCATGTTGAACAAGCTGTTAAGGAAAAAGTTGATGAGGATCAAGGTAATGAAGGTGATGATGAGCATGAGTTTCATAAAGAAGTTGATGAAGGAGTTGGAGTAGATGACAATTTTTTTGATGAGGACTATGCTAATTTGCTAGGTGACAGTGAATTTGATAGATATGAAAGACCATCCTCTCCCATTAACCCATCAACTTACATTGCTCTATCCAATCACATTGTCCAAACCACTACCTATGACCAATCGAATGTAAACCCTTATGAGCAGAACACATCTAATTGGGTACCCACTTGCTTTAGTGATGAGGAGCATAATATAAAAAGTGGGGAAAGTGATTATGGGCACTCTATCGTTTTGTGCACACCTGTCAACTCTGAGGATAATGAAGAGCACCCGAAGTACATTGAATTCAGAGCTGAGGTGGATATGTCTGACCCCGTTTTTGAGAAATAGATGTTGTTTAGTGACCACAAGGAGTTTAAGAGGGCTGTGCAATCTTATAGAATCAAGCACGGATATCTATTGTTAATTGTTAAGAATGAGTCTCGCAAGGTGAGTTACAAATGAGAGAATTGTGAGTGGTATATTTATGCTTCATGGGACCGTGAAGAAAACTCTTTGCTTGTGAAAACCTATCGGGAAAAACATACATGTTCTAGGGCTTTTCATAGTAGGATGGTTTCTGCAAGGTTGATTACAGTTGCATGGCTAGAGATGTTTAGAGGGAGACCTAACATCAAAAGTGCTGAGATAAAGGAAGGTATAAAAAATCAGTTTCAAGTAGACATTTCCCTGGACAAAGCCTTTAGGGCTAGGCAGATTGCATTGGAAATGCTTAAAGGAAGGTTTGCCTACCATTTTGAAAGAGCTAGAGATTACTGTGAAGAGTTGAGAGTTTCTAATTTAGGCACTACAGCCAAAATTAATCTACACATACCCACACTGCACTTCAATAGAATGTATGTGTATCTAGCTGCTTGTAGAATTAGATTTTTGGAGGAATGTAGGGCAATTATTAGTCTTGACGTTTGTCATTTAAGAGGGTTTAAGAGGCAACTATTGGTAGCTGTTGGGATTGATGGGAATGACAGGATGTACCCAATAGCATTTGCTGTTTGTGAGGGTGAGACCAAGGATAGTTGGTCATGGTTTCTAGAGTTGTTGTTAGCTGATATTGGTCTTGTGAGGGAACGCGGCTAGACCTTAACTTTTGACCAACAGAAGGTATGAGTTTCTTTTTTTATGTAAGTTTAATGTTGTATTTATTGTATATATTTAAACTTAAATTTAGTGTTCAAATTTTTTAATATCTACGTAATAACATTTTTTTTGCTTTTTTTGTTTTTAATATAGGGCTTACTTCTTGCTCTTGCAACAGTTGCTCTTGAAGCACATACAAGGTTTTGTGTTAGACATTTATATGCCAACTTCAAGAAGGAGCATAAGAGTAAACTATTGAAGGATTTAATATGGGTAGCAGCAAGAGAGACCACCAGATCTGGGTTTGAGGCAAAGATGGAGATGATGAGAAATGTAGATGTCAATGCTTATGGGCATTTGATGGATATTGACTGTGCACATTAGGGTAGACATGTTTTTAGTACTTGGCCTGAGTGTTACATGTTGTTGAACAACCTTTGTGAGTCATTTAATTCCAAGATAATTGATGCTAGGGATAAGTCCATATTGACCATGTGTGAGATGATTAGGAGGTATCTTATGAAAAGAATCCCAAGAAATAGGGATACGATGTTGAAGAAGTCTGGCCCAATATGTCCTAGGATTCAAGATAAATTAGAAGTTAACAAGGAAGCATCTAGGGATTGCATATCTACATGGTCTGGTGGCTCAAAGTTTGAAGTGCATCGTAAGGGAAAGCAATTTGTAGTTGATCTAGATAAGCATACGTGTGCTTGCTACAGATAGGATTTAACAGGCATCCCTTGTAAGTATGCGGTTTTAGCAATTGCTTACAATAAAGAAAAGACAGAAAATTATGTGCATCACTGCTACAAGGTTGAGACTTACCTTAGAACTTACTCACATCTTATCCAGCCTACCAATGGTGAGGAGTTTTGGCCAAAGGAATCAAGTGATAAGATTCTGCCTTCGAAGATGCTTGTACAGCCTGGAAGACCAAAGGAGAACAAAAGGAAGAAAGCTATTGATAAGGCACGAAGGATTTCACATAAGTTGAAGAAGTCATTTGCCACACAAAAATGTTCCAATTGTGGACAATTAGGTCACAACAAAAGAGGATGCAAAGTACCCCCCAAATCTAATGATGTTAATGAGGGCTAGACTGAGTAGAGACAATGAGCAACATCTACTATAGGGAGACAAAATCATGTATTAATACATGCTTATTGCTAACTAAGTTTTGGTATATGCTACTTATTGTAGTTGCTAACTGCAAATTTTTTGAGCTTGTTGTAAATTAGGAGAACAGGAGGCAATCATTTGTTTATGGGCTTAAGAGTGGAAGAGGATTGTTGCCCATCAAGTGTTGTTGGAAGCCAATCAACTATAGTACTTTCCATACTATATTATATACATTGTGCTTATTATTTGCAAATTGCCAATATTTGGTCATTTAGTTTGTTGTGCATGCATACTTACCATGTTTCTATTATTAAAGATCTTAACCCAAACGAGTGTTGTTGGAAGCAATGGAGTTGGTAAATCTAGAAAAGGTGCAAGAGCTAGTGTTGGAAAAGGAAGAGCTGGAAGTGGAGTTAAAAAAGCTTGAGGAGCAACAACAATATCAGTTTGTAGGACCGTTAATTGTTAGAACCTTTTTGTGGTCATTGTTTTGTAAAGCTTTTCATAAGCTTATATGATGGTGATACTGGACATAAGTATCCTATTTTTTGTTGGTCAATAATTTACAGAAACTTTATGAGAACAACTGTTAGTTATTATGGAAAAATTATTAGTATTTTGGTCATATATTGAATTTATCAAGTTTTGGCAATGTGCCAGGTAATGTTAGTGATTGTATTTTTCTGCAGTATAGCTTCTTCTTGTTTGGCAAAATTTGTTAGTCATTATTTTCCTTTGTAGTGATTGTATTCAATGTGCCAAGTAATGGCCCACATTTGTTAGTCAATGTGTCAAGTAATGTCAGTGATTGTATTCTTCTGTAGTATAGCTACCCACAATTGCATAGCTGCCCACAATTGCACTTTGCAGGTCCAATGTAATTGCTAGGTGCATTTATGGATGGCTAAGTGCCAATTTCCATTATAATAAACAATATTCCAATAAGAGACAAAACTAAGTAAGAATTTCCATTGCAAGAAATGTATTTCAATTTCCATTACAACATAAAAATACAAGTGGCTATTACAATTGTCATTACATTAAACAAGATAATAAGCTGCCTACTATCTCAAAATGATAGTCATTACAATCTTTCATAGTGACTAAACTACAATTCACCTATTCTCAATACAAGTTCTTTCCTTGGCCTTTTGCTTTCACTAAATAAACTAAAATGACCACCACAATCTTCCTTAGCTTTTTATCTTCTAAATCAACAATCTTCATCTAAGGTGCATTATTATCCTTCTCTTTCCATTCTATTTTTTGCTTGGGTTGTTATTTGTCCACAATGTCTTCAAGATTGCAGGAAATTGGTGTTTACATTTCACCTTATGATTATTGCCATAATTCAACCTTCCAAAACTACATGAAAAACTTCCCACTTGACATATCCTACAATATACAATATTGCATAGTAAGTTTTTATAGCTTTGAATAATATAATGAACCTCATTCACACAATTTTTAACAATATTGTTAACTACACTCACAGACTTTGAAGTAAACAAAACAACTTAGAACAATAGACAAAATTGTAGAATGAATCGTATAAAAGGATAGTTGTTTCAATAGATTTGCAGACGTAGCATTTATGGCTAAGTAGTAAGATTGTGCCTTGATGAATAAAATAAACAAGGAATAAAGAAAAATATACTAAAAAGGTTTTACCCAAAAGAACTCACATTGAAGTCAAGTGGTTAATACTAAACATGGGAGTAGCTCTTTGGCAAATGACATCCAAATTTTTAATGTGTCATTTTCAATGTTTTTCACGCTCCCTCATCCCTAAATATATCAATCTACAACTGCATCATTGTTGCATCATTGTGTAGTTAAATTTTAGCTAAATACACAAATGCTCTACGAAATCACTCTCAACCCATTTTCTCTCTAGAAATTTTCTCCCTTACTGACTTAAGCATCGGAGGTGGTTTGGCTAACGCCACACCGGCGTGTTACTCTTCCACCCAGTTCATTCTTGTAGGTCCTACTACAACAAACTCGACCCCCATCACAGCTTCGTTCATCTGCTACGACGAGGAGCTCAATTGCTGATTTTTTGCATCATCAATTCTTAAAAAAAAAAAAAAAATTAAGATTAATCAATAGATTGGCTGGGGCCACCAATAAACACAAACATTACACTATTTACTAGTAACAAACTCTTAAGAACTTTGCCTACAATACGAGATTGTATATTATGAAAGAGATATATCTAAACCAAACCAAAAATTTAGATAAAGGAAATAAACCAACAAATCCATTTTCTAATCCACTACATTAACAAAATAAATCAAAATATAAGGATTTAAGAAAACTAACATTTTGGGTTTGATTGTGACTGGGAGAAAGAGAAAGAGAGAGTGAACGGTGGAGGGATATTGAAAAATATGTGGGCGATAAAGTATAGAGGTGAGAGCTTTTTTACTTCTTCTTTTTTTCTTTAGTGAAATAGAGTGTTAGTACTTAGTATTTTAGTGAGAGGGAAAGGGAGGCATGGGATCAAAAAAAGAAAAAGGGGGCTTTTTTTTAGATGAAGGGAGAGGGAGGGAACTAGGAGGTAGGGTTTTGTCTTTTCATTTTCTTTTCTTTCTTTTTATTTTTTAGCTTTAAAATGATACTGTGTGTGTGTTTTTTAAAACAACAATAATGTGGGGCTAGGTTTATTTTATACCAATGTGACTTCTTTTTTGTTTTATTTATAAAATTATGTTTTTTGTTTATGACAACCACGTCACATTTTTTTTTTGGTCACTTTGAAATATCACTTTTTCAAATATTATTATTAATAAAAGATAGAAACACTATGGAATCTCACTTCTTGCAAATTTTTTTATTTTTATTTTTATTTATTTTTATTTTTTATAGCAAGTGTGTTTTTATTGTGTGGGTGGATTTCTTTTATAGAAATATAACCTCAATATTAAAAAAAAAAAAAAAAACTTTGTTTATTTCCTTTGGCCATTTGAAGTGAAAAAACATTTTCCACTTGACATTCCATTTACCAAATTTTCTTAAATTAATATTTAAAATGTTGTGTACTTACCTACCCGCAAATTTCCAAAATTATCTTATTTTCTAATTAAAATTCATTTATTTCAATTTTTAATTAAAGAGTATTTTAAAATATTTAGTATGCCATTTATTTCATTTATTTCAAGTTGTGGAAAGAATTGTTGTTGCATGTATTTGGGTGCTTGATAAACTTTGCGTTATTATTCTAAAATTTTCATTATTGTATGTACTATTCATTGTTAAACTTTAGTAAAGAAAATTTTATAGAAAAGCATAAAAGTTGAGAAAACCCTAAAATAGAAACCAATACCCAAAACCCACTCAAAACCTCCCTATTCAACCTAATTTGATCCTATCAAGTTGTCATAGACCCAACTTCGATGGTTGACCATGTTTGACCAAATAATGACCAAGTTTTGCAAACTTTGACTACTCATTTCTCACAATCTAACAGTCTAATTGTTGTCATACTTCACCAACACCAATATCTCATCATATTCTTCAAATTCAACAATTGAATTTGGAAATTGAGTCTAAAGCATTATGGACATGTGTTGTTGTACCAACACACCAAGAAATTTTGATTGGTCACGTTATCCTAATCCAACCGTTTGATTAAGGTCAAAATTCATTAAAACCAATATTTTATCCCACACTTTCAATCCAATTGTCAAATTTTAAATCTGACTTTGGCACAAGATGGACGCGTGTCGTTGTATCTACCTATCATGAAACTTCAATCACTAAAAATATCCAATACTCTTCCAAGAGAGTTATATGCTATATAAATATTACTAAGAATTGAGAAAATTAGTTACAAAATGCAACCAAAAACCTGGAAAATGACCCCAATGGATTTACATATGACCTTTGACTTTGCCATTTTAAAACAAGAAAATGATAAAAGCATGAAAAAACCTTAAAATACTTACCAATACCCAAAACCCACTTAAAACCTCCTTGATCAATCTAATTTGATCAAATCTAGTGGTCCTGGAACCAACTTTGAAGTTTGACCAAAGATTGACCAAGTTTAATAGACTTTGAAGTTTCACAGGATTTGATTGCTTGTTCTCACAATCTAACCGTCTGATTGTCATTGTAATTTACAAACACAAATATTTTACCACATTCTACCAATCCAATGGTTAGATTTTGGATCTCCAACTAGTTGCATGATGGACATATGTTGTTGTACCCACCTACTAGGAAACTTTGTTTAACCCTGTTGACACAATCCGACCATCCAAAATGGTTGAAATACACCATCAAAGTTCAGAAATGGCCAAAATACCCATAAACTTCTAAAGTGACGAAAGTGCCCCTAAAAGCTTCAAAATGATCAAAATACGTTTTACTTCTGAAATGACCAANCCCCTTGTCTACGGCTTAGGTCCATTGCAAATATTATTTATTGGAAGGGATCCAATTCCATCACTAATACATTCTTTCTTTTAAAGAAAATTAACTATTTATGATAGTCAGCATGTTCGTCACAAATACAAACTCAGTTAGAAAAAAAAAAAATTTTAATTCCAATAGATAAATGTTGTCACAAATGTGAAAAGTAAGGAGGAAATTTTCCCTTCAAAATATTTTACCTTTTTTGATGGCTTCATGGCTGTTGCTAATACTCTCTTTTATATTTATGATGGAAGAATGTTTGTCACAAATAATAATACCATAAAATATATATATTTTGTATTTTCAACGCACAAAAGCAGTTACAAGTGTTAATAGTTCCAACGGTTTTTCTTCAGTTGTCGTAAATAATACCCCCTTTTATATTTATGACGGAAGGATGATTGTCGCAAATAATAACACTATAAAAAAATATTTTGTATTTTTGATGCACAAAAGCTGTCACAAGTGTTAGTAATTCTAGCCGTTTTTATTCGGTCGTCGTAAATAATACTTTATTAGCAATGAACATTTTTATGCTGTCATAAAAAGTAAGGTGGGACCACTTTCCTCCAAAATAAATCATATTTTTTGACAAAAATAATAGGCATTTTCGATGAACTCAGTTTGCTGTCACAAATGTTTTAATATTTGATGAGTAATTGTCGATGAAAGAGACTTGCCATCAAAAAAGCTAGTTTTTCTGATGGCTTTTTGTAATTGTCGAAAAAGTTTTGTTGCAAATAGCAATATTTTTTGTAGCACCTTACTTCACTTGACAATGAAGAGACCCCTCTCTTTTGTAATGAATTTTAAATACAAGTTTCCAGTAGCTAATTAACTTTACAATTTTCACACAATGAAAGCAAGTCTACAGCTATTGTCCACATTGTGTAGCTCATTTCATATTCTTCCCAATGTTATCCTCACCGTCACTGACCAAATTCAACCATTCCCAGTCTCATTGTACTTTGTATTTTTCAAAAGATGATCACGGTGCTAACTGTTGCGTACTTCAGGCAAACCACATGTCCAGATTTTCCTTCCCAACATCTTGGCCACTACCAAACTTTCTGTTGTGATGATGTTCCACACAATTTGGTGCAGCTTGCGAAGAAGCTGATGAGGGGTACAAAGCGTTTTAGTGTATAATTTTCTATTTAATCACTTGTTTGATGGTATTATGAGGAATTGACCGTTTGGGTTAGAAAAAAAAAATTGCATCAAATGGGCGTCAATTTGGGGAGGGATATTTTATTTTTTGTTAAATTTTTGGGGCTAATTTGTGTTGTTTATTTGATCATTTGGGCAATTTTTTGTTCAACCTTCAACTGGCCAAGATTTTGGAGGGTCAAATTTTCCAACTCATTTTTTTTTTTACAGGGTCGTCCACAACCCATGTAAATTTAAAATTTAATTTATTTTAGGATATACAAATTTTTTTTTTTCAATTCGCGCCACCTCTACAAAGACGAAGAGAAGAAAACTAAAAAGGAGAGCTACGTGAAAAGAGAAAGAAGAAGAGAAGAAAACTAGAGAAGAGTGAGCAAAATGTTGCCGCCTTCAAGATAAATAATTAGTGTGTGTGAAGTTTTTCTTTAGGCGGAGTTTGTCCCGTGGTTTTTCCTTCAAGGAGAAAGAGTTTTCCATGTAAATTTTTTTGTGTTTTTGTGTGTGATTTATATTTGGATTGATAATATTACTGATAATATTATTTGGGACCCAACATCAATATTTTACTAGTTTGAATATATTTCCCTTTTATTGGTTACTTTGTTTTTTTCTTTAGATTGGCTCATATGCAAAAGCAATTTTTTTTATCTGTTAATCATCTCATATGCAAAAGCAAAAGCAAAAGAAAAAAAAAAAAAAAAAATAAAAAGAGATCCATTCTAGGTTTTGATTTTAGTGTTCTTGCCCTTTTATTGGTTACTTTGTTTTTTCTTTAGATTGGCAAATATGCAAAATAATATATATATATATATATATATATATATATATATATTATCTGTTAATAATCTCATATGCAAAAGCAAAAAAAAAAGAAAAAAAAGAAAAGAAAAGAAGAGAGATTCATTAGTGGATTTTGAAGGAAATAATAATAAATAAATAAAAAGAGATTCATTAGTGGGTTTTGATTTTAGTGTGGTTGCCCTTTTATTGGTTACTTCGTTTTTTCTTTAGATTGGCTCATATGCAAAAACAATTTTTTATTTATTTGTTAATCATCTCATATGCAAAAGCAAAAGCTAAAGCTAAAAGCAAAAGAAAAAGTAAAACCCAAAACCCAAAAAAAAAAAAGAAAAAAAGATCCATTTCTAGGTTTTGATTTCAGTGTTCTTGCCCTTTTATTGGTTGCTTCGTTTTTCCTTTAGATTGGCTCATATGCAAAAGCAAATTTTATTATTATAGGTTAATCATCTCATATGCAAAAGCAAAAGAAAAGGCAATAAATAATAAATAATAAATAAAAAAGAGATCCATTTCTAGGTTTTGATTTTAGTGTTCTTGGTCAAAATTTTAAAAACTTTCACAATTTTACAAATATATATTACTTGTGATCTTGATTTATGTGATTTTGTTATATTTTTTTTGTTTTTATTAGTGAGACATTGAGGTGGGTTGTGGAGGCCTAACAGAAGATCCCTCAAGTTGGTAAAGTGACAATTTTCAAACCGCATATGACAAAATCAAAACGTGCTTAATCACAAGTGGATTAAGTTTAATTTCTCCTAAATTTCGTCGATACTATCAATGTGATTGGTGGCTTAGTGACTGGAGCCTTGGGCCAACAAGACTCTGCTATACAAGGCATCTAGTGTTTGAGTCACCCCTCCCTGTTAGCAATGTATTGGTAGCAATGTATTGGTACTCTCATCCTTCGTCAAAATAAGGACTTGATCGAGAGTGGTCAATGGCTACCAGGTAGACCAACCTAGCAATGTTGACATCGCATTAAAAACCTATCGCACAATCACACCTATAATTTAAAAATGTTGAAGGCATATGAAGAAGGGTTAACAAAAGTAACTATTCTTTCTATCTCACATTGCTAGTTTTCGTCGTTATTTGAATGTGAAAGAGAACATTTAAATAACATATGCAAAATGTTTCATCGATACCATCCTAGCCCTATGGCTTAAGTCCTTAAATCATACTTAGCCTAATGTCCTATCGGTTCCACTTCTACGTATATCAAACCTTGTCTGAGATCAAACTTTGTCTGATATCTGATATCTGATTGTCAACATTATTTTTTGGGTGGGGACCAGATATATTTTAGGAGACAAAAAGATCAGTTGTGCTTTAATTGAACCGGCTATTAGGACTTGCACATGGTTTTTATTTTATTTTATTTTATTTTATTCTTGTTTTTTGGTAACCTTCAGAGAAATATTATTGGAAAAAACCGAGGACCCTAATTAAATTTTTACCACCTTTATATTTTAATTGAGATGACAAAATCTAAATCCTTGAAGTGATTACTTTCTATTTCACTTTGAAACAGAGAGTATTCAAATCCTATTTTGGTGCCATGTTTCTAGAGTGTATCCAAACTTTTTTTTTTTTTTTTTGGTTAGTATCTAAACATCTATTTGTCTTCTTTGTTTCATTCTTTTGGTTAAAATTTAAATTATAGGAAGTTGCGTTCTAGTATTTTCATTTGCTCTTGGAGGCGGCAGGAAGAACCAATATAGTTGGGAGAAACCACAAGGGGTCATGAGGGTTTGTATTCTGATGGTGGAAGTCACTTTAGGAATGAAGGTTCAAATGATGAAAGTATTATGCACTCGGGGAAGTTGGTTGATGTTAGTGCCCCAGTAAATTGGACAGAGTCAAATATGCTACACAAATTTGAGCTGCCTATCTCTGTCTCATTGTCTGAACTTCAGAGTTTTGGTGGACCTGGAGTGCTCATCAGCGAGGGTTCTTGGTTAGGAAACAACAATCATAATTTGACACATTAGTTGAGTGTGAAATCGGGTGTGTCTCTGGACTTACTGAACAAAAAATAGAGGCTACTGTTGGATGCCGAGTCCAAAAGAATGATGGGAAGGGGCTTGCTCTTTTAAAAAAAAAAAAAAAAAGAGGACATTAACCATTACTGACTGAAGGAGAAGCTGCTTGAATATGATTATCAAAGATAAGTTTTGACCAGTAATCATAATTTTGGTTGGATAGGCTGTGCTTGTCTTTAAGGGAAAGCTTAACTTAGGGCGTTTGGTCGCGCGGTTAATATTTTGATGTCCTAGAACAAAGCTTAGGCCACGTTATTATTTATTCATGCTAAGTATAGTTTGTCTATGGTTTTGTTTTGTGGAATTTTGCTCCACATGGTGTACAAAATCTTGTTATTTAGTCTTGATTAGCATCAATGCAAGATTTTTCTCAATTTTTGGTGCAGGAAAGAGCAGGACCAATATAGCTTTTGAGGTTGAAAATATTGGAAACGATATCACTTTTGATGATTTCTCCAGTAAGGTAAATGCAGCAATAACTCTATACAAAGGTAATTCAACACCAGAGTCCAAAGATAAAAGAAAAATATAATTCAGAGGAACATAAATTTTAGTAATTTTCAGTAATTAGTTTTTCATTTAGTTATTGGCAATTCAATACATCGTTGTTAGAAATTTTAAAAAGAAAAATGTTATCCATACCTCAACTTGGAACAATTATTACATGTTACCCACACACACACATATAAATGACGTAGCATCATTTTTATTAGATGAACTAAACACCTGTAGAAAGTTTATGTGGCACTCTATAGAAATTATGGACAGAGACAGAGGGCAATTGATGCAAGTAAAATATAATTTCAAGAGTAAAATTCATATTCTAAAACTTTATAGTGTAAAATTCAAATACACCCAAATTTTAGGAATGTAGTTTGCACATTGACCTTTAACTTTTTATACTAATGGGAGTTACACATGGCCCGCTAACTCCTTTTTGCCTAATTATTCGTCCTTTTTTTTTTTTGGGTCCCCTTCTCCTTCTGTCTTTTTCTTCTCCACTTACATTCCCCTCACACATTCTTTTCTTTTTCTGCTTCTCCTTCTTCCTTTTATACCCTCTTTTCTCCCCCTAAATCTGCACTCCACCTCAATCCTCACTCGTCTTCCTTACTTCTTTCATTCTTACAACCCACTCCTTAGTCTTACACCACCTCCCAATTCAATCATTGTACCTCAGAATCATACGAGTTTCTTTCTTCACACTTGTTTGTTTTGTTAGAAAATCCACGTCTCGCCTTCATTTTGTTTGTTGTCCTTGCTCTACCTCTGTGCAAAACAGGTTGCTATTTCTTTGCTCCTTTTGTTTGCCTTGCAAGGCGTTGGTTGCAAGGTGTGTTTGTTTGAAAAATTTTAGTATTACCTAGTTTTATTAGCCCTTTTAAAAAGTAAATATTATAAAATAGTTTTATTTATTTATTTATTTTTTCACACTGATAGACAGATTGAAAAACTGACTATGGAAGAGGGAAGGCAATACGCAATGAATCCTGATGTGTACCGAGCTGCTTCCACTGGTGATTCAAGTTTCTTTGAGACTATGACAGATCCCAATAGCAGTACCCTTCTCCAAGTGACAATCGAGAAGAACACTGTTCTTCATGTTGCACTGCAATTCAAAAAAATTGAGGCTGCAAAAAAGATAGTTAATTTAATTCCAAGCCTTGTTTTAAAAACAAACTCCAAAGGCAATACTCCGATACATGTTGCTGCAAGGGTAGGGGATTTTTCAATGGTAAAGCTTCTAATAGATCAGGCCAGAAAAGTGGGTCTTGTAACTGGTGGCCGACGGCAGCTTCTGAGCATGGTGAATCAAGATGGGGATACTGCCTTGCACGTCGCTGTGCGATATAGTAAATTTGATGTTGTGAAAGAACTAATTAATGAGAATGATCCAGCAGAACTAGCTATGCGGGTAAACAAGGCTAAGGAATCCGCACTATTCCTCGCTGTGGATAGACAAGACTACAACCTGGCTTCTTACATACTAAGTGCTGCTCCAGACTGCTCCTATGCTGGAAGGCACGGCATGAATGTCTTGCATGCACTTGTCCTTCACACAAGCTGTTGTAAGTGCTGCTCAATTATGCTCATTGAATATTTTTAAGAAATATCTTGTTATACTCATTGTTACATATACTCCGTACACTTTTTTTTTTTTTTTTTTAAATTCTTTTTTGAGAATAGGATTTTACAATTTTGATTGAAATTATGTTTTCAAAACATAATTTCAAAGCACATACAAAGCGTGTCATTACTTAGATTTCTAAGTATAATGGTCTTTCAGCAAATCAAATTTACAAATATTTTAGGTTGTGGTTCAATTTTACAAATAATAAGTATAGTGACACTATACAAATATTACACATTTATGTAGCATGTAATTGGTGCTATGTACATTACCACTTCAATAATATAATATAAATAAATGTACTTTTTTAAAAAAAATTGTGACAAATAAATTAATAAAACTTATATAGTAAAATAAATAAGGGTGTACATGAGTTGAGTTAGTTTAGGTTTGGGCTTAACCCAAACTCAACGCAATGGAGTTAGGTGGTAGAAAATGTCACCAATTGTCCATTGAAGTAGAGATCAAATCAAATTGAGTTAATTGTTGGTTGGTGATTGGTTATGTGAGGTGGGTCGGGTGGTGGGTTACAGCGGATAGCCCTAAAAAAAGTAATATTAGAGGTATGCATCTAACCTACCAACTCAACTTAATACATCATATTGTTTTTTATGGGTTAGTGGTGTGAGAGACCAAGCCCCCTACCCCAACCTCTCAAAATGGTTTGGCATAACCTGTAGGAATAGGTGGAGTAGTGTTTGTGCCTCTCAAAAGATAGTGGAGTTTTTACTAATATTACAAATTGAAAAAATACATATATTATTGATGAATTGAAATTGAATGTACATCTCTTGTGAATAATTATAAAATTACATGGCTTTGGTCTTATATATTATTTAAGAAAAGAGTGCAAATTTGATAAGAACCTAGTGTAAACTCTCCTCTTTATGGCCTCCAATATTATCATTCCACCTCAGCATTTCACCAATCAACAAATCAGACATGCCACACATGATAAGTTCCCATTCAATACTAAATTTAATTTTTTTTTTAAAAAAAAACAATCAAACGAAAAACCCAGCTCTACTTCTAACCTCCAACCGACAGGAACATTGCCAACGAAAAAGCTGTCGGAGCTCTGCTGTAGTTTGGAAAATACTACAGAGCTTTTGTTAACAAACAATCAAACTCCAAAAGCCCATAATGTTACAATAAAATTCTCCCACTCGTCTAACCCCAATAATCGTTGAAAAATCTGCGGCTAAAATCTCAACATTTACATATATTCTCTCTCCCCAATCCCAACCGAATAGCAAAACAAAACCCAACAATCATGGATTCCAAAAACCCAAACGGCTAAACCCCTTTTAAAACTAAAAGTACTACAATTATTAACACATAGCCCACCTTAGTGATCAATTGTCGGAGCCGCCATTGTTGCGTCGCTTTTGAGACCAAGGAGCTTGCTAACGGCGATGACCGACAGATCTGAAGTCAATGTGGGGCGATTGGAGGCCATGGTGGCGGGAGTCCTTCCTATTCAGAAATCCGGTGAACAGAGACTCTTATTTCTGTTGACGTCAAGCTGAACGTAGAAGCTCTCCGACAGCTTCTCTAGTTGCTAGAGGACGGAGGGTTGGATTTTTTATTATTGGAGGGTGTAAAGAGAGTTTAAACCAAGTGTTCGTTTGTGAACAGTTTATTTAATTGAAACTGAATTTTTTTTATTAAAAGTATTATGAATAAAGATAAAAGATAACTGAAATAGTATAATAGGAACTATGAATAGTATCAAAAAGTGTAATAAAACCTATGAATAATAGCAAAAATAAGCTAAATAGTAAAAAAAGCTGGTTTTTTAAGCTAATGTCAAACACACACTAAGTCCTTGTGAACTTTGATTCCTAGTTACAATCTAAAAATTGAAAATTTACAAAGAAAAGTTCAAATGCTTACATTACAAGATGTGAATGTTGTTACGTGTGGCTTGCATTCGGCCCACTAATAAGTGGTTGAGTTCTATTAAGACTCTTGTTATTGGATTGCTTTCAAACTAATACTCAACCATATTAGGAAATCCAAGTTAAACTTGGAATTGTTATTTGGCATCACCTGGTTGACCTTATTTAGCCAACTAGCATAGTGTATATATATATATATATATATATATATTGATGTTATGCAGCTATTGTTTTAGGGTGTATGAGAGTCGCATATTGTATAGAGTTCTAAGGCGTGACTTTGTTCTAGAGATTTTCAGGTTTTCTCTAGTCATGTGCTTCTGGTGAGTGAGAGCTTTTTGGGTGTATTTGGAGTATGGGATTTGTAAGAGTGTTTTGATACCACCTTTGTAATCTCCTTCTTTTGTTAGCGAAACTTTTTCCTCAACGTCACCTGTGGACATAGGCCAAATGCCGAACCAGGTAAATCTTTGTGTTCCCTGTGTGATTGCTAATTGTCTTCCTATTTCTATTTTGCATAAATCCACTATTATTTCGCTACACACACAACAAATAGATATTTACGCTTCCACTATTCTCAACATATTGGTATTAAAGCTTCCGCTTTTACAACAAACTGGTATCAAAGCCTTGGGTTCTTTGTTTTGGGTTGAGATTGTTCATCAGATCTATTTGTGTTGTTATTGGTTCACTGGTAGGGCGACAAAGGTTTTGTCGCCAGCAAGATTTGAGAATGAAAAATGTAACAGGAAGAATGATTTTATTTTATGGCGTGTCAAGATGCGTGCTTTGTTAATGCAACAAGGATTGTGGAAAGCACTAAAGGGCAAGAATGCTTTGCCAGAGACGCTATCAGATAAGGAAAAAGATCTCTTGGAATGGGCATATAGTGCAATTCTGTTGTCTCTTAGAGATGATGTTCTAAGAAAGGTGGTAGACAAAGAAATAGCTGCAAGATTATGGCTTAAGTTGGTGAGTCGGTATATGACTAGGTCTCTTACAAATCGCTTATGCATGAAGCAGCAGCTATACACCATTCAGATGAAAGAAGGTACACCTATTTCTAACCATTTTGATGAATTTAATAGAATTGTTCTTGATTTGAAAAATATTGAATGTCAAGTAGAAGATGAGGATCAGGCTCTAATTTTGTTATGTTCATTACCTCCTTCTTTTGAGGACTTTGTTGACACCATGTTGTATGGTTCTGGAAGAGATTCTATCTTGATTGATTATGTCAAAGATGTGTTGAATTCTAAAGAGTTGAAGAAGATAGTTTTTCTAAAAATTGAGGCAATAATCAAGCTAATGGTCTTGTTGTCAAAAGTAGATCCAATGAAAATAACTCTAGTAATAATAGAGAAAAATCTAGATCTAGAAAAATGAATGCATGCT
Source organism: Quercus suber (assembly GCF_002906115.3). Taxonomy (NCBI): domain Eukaryota; kingdom Viridiplantae; phylum Streptophyta; class Magnoliopsida; order Fagales; family Fagaceae; genus Quercus; species Quercus suber. The sequence continues at coordinate 103,922 of NW_027070341.1, forward strand.
ACTCAAAGAGAAAAAGGGGAACAAGAGTACTTCAAATACTAGTAATGCAACTTGTATTGCGGTGGTTTATTCTGTGGGTGACGACATAGCTTTATCAGTATCTACTGGTTGCTTCGGTGACGCTAGGGTTCTTGATTCGGCTTGCAACTATCATATGACTCCTAGAAGAGATTGGTTTACTACCTATTGGTCAATTAGTGGTAGTGAAATTCTGATGGAAAATAATATGACCTATAAGGTCTTGGGGATAGGAATTGTGAGAATTGAGATGTATGACGGTGTTGTTAAAACTTTGTCTAATGTTTGTCACAAGCTAGATTTGAGGAAAAATCTTCTATCTTTAGGTATATTTAATTCTCAAGGGTATAAATACACTGCTGAAGGTGGAGTTATGAGAATTAATAAGGGTGCTCTGGCTTTCATCAAAGGAAACTCGGTGAATGGTCTCTATATGCTACAAGGAAGTACAATTGTTGGTGTTGCAACAATATCTTCATCAGCAAATACAAATTTAGATAATACTCGTTTGTGGCATATGCGATTAGGGCATATGAATGATGTTGGCATGTCAATATTAAGAAAACAAGGTTTGTTGAATGGTTAGAAAATTGGGAAGCTGGACTTTTGTGAACATTGCATCTTTGCTAAGCAGTGTAGGTTCAACTTTAGGATAGAATTTTTGGTGTATTTTCTAAAATATAAGAGTGTTGTTTTTCTCACCTTGATGCAATATAAGACTCTTATTTAGGAGCAAGCTTGTAAAAGGATTAAGTGTCTCTAGATAGGTAATGGTTTGGAATATTGGTTAGGTGAATTTGATGAGTTCTACAAGAATGAAGGTATAGTGAGACACCGCATCGTCAGAAGAAAACCACAACAAATTGGGGTTGTAGAACGTATAAACAAAACTATTTTGGAGTGGGCTTGTTGTATGCTATTAAAATTTGGTTTGTCTGAGGACTTTTGGGCTATAACAATAAATATGACCTTCTATTTGGTAAATGGGTCTCAAATAAATGTCATTGAATTTAAGACTCTTTTTGAGGTATGGTTTGGTACTCTTTGTAGATTACTCTATTTTGAGAGTATTTGGTTTTCCTATTTATGCTCCTACGAATGATGGTTAACTTGAGCGGAGGGCAAATAAGTGCATATTCCTAGGCTATGCTTGGGGATAAAAGATTATAGGTTGTGGTGTATAGATTTAGGATCCCATGGTTAATTATTAGTGAAGATGTGAAATTTGATAAGTTTTCTATTGTTAACCAATCAAAAGAGAGTATTGGGATAGTCAAAGACCACGGTGTTAGTGAGTAGGTGGAGTTTGAGGTTAAAGCTTTGTGGATTGTTGCTAAGGGTGAAGATATTGTGCCTCTTCAATATTTGAAAGGTACTGCATATGTTGACTTGGTATATAATAGGGCTTCTACAGATAGTAATAACATTGTTGGATTTGTGAATTCCAAATTTACTGGTGATTTGGATAATAAGAGATCTCTGATAGGTTATGTCTTCATATTATTTTGTTATGCCATCAGTTGGGAGGCGACGCTATAGTCGACGATTGTTTTGTCTACTATAAAGATAGAGTATATGGGCGACAGAGGCAATGAAGATAGCTATTTGGTTAAAGGTTTTGGTTGGTGATCTGGGTTTATAGCAAAATGATACTATTGTATTTTGTGATAGTTAGAGCACCATACATTTGACTAAAAATCAGATGTGTCATGGGATAACCAAACACATTGATGTCAGATATCACTTAATTAGTGAGATTGTATCTCAATGCACCATTGCAGCTAGAAAGCTTGCTATATCAGATATTCTAGCAGATATGATGACCAAGCTAGCTCTTTTAGACAAGTTCAAGTATTGCTTGGACTTGATTTGTGTTTGCAGTTTGTGATAGCCCTTAAGGGGCTTTGGTTTGGCGGTGGAGAATTTTCGTTTGTGGGGCTTGACCAAATTCAAGCTGAGGTAGAGATTTGTTACGTGTGGCTTGCATTTGGCCCACTAATAAGTGGTTGAATCCTATTAGGACTCTTGTTATTGGATTGCTTTCAAACTAATACCCAAACATATTAGGAAATCCAAGTTCAACTTGGAATTGTTATTTGGAACCACCTGGTCTCTTATGCGGCAAACCTTATTTAGCCGACTAGCATAGTGTGTGTGTGTGTATATATATTGATGTTATGCGGCTATTGTTTTAGGGTCTATCAGAGCTGCATATTGTATAGAGTTCTAAGGTGATACTTTGTTCTAGAGATTTTTAGCTTTCTCTAGTCATGTGCTTCTGATGAGTGAGAGCTTTTTAGGTGTATTTAGGGTTTGGGCTTCGTGAGAGTGTTTTGGTACTATCTTTTTAATCTCCTTCTTTTGTTAGTGAAACTTTCTCCTCAACGCCACCCATTGACGTAGGCCAAAAGCCGAATCATGTAAATTTTTGTGTTCCCTATGTGATTGCTTATTGTCTTTTTATTTCTATTTTGCATAAACCCAAAAGTATTTCGCTAAACATAACAAATAGATATTTACGCTTCTGCTATTCTCAACAAATTGGTATCTCTAGTTGCTGGAGGTTGGAGGGTTGGATTTTTTTTAAAAAAAAAATTTATGCATATTAAGGAGAATTGATTGTGTATGGCATGACTTATTCCATTATTAGTAAAATTATGATGTGACATTTTGCTATTGGAGGGTGTAAAGGGAGTTTACACTTTCTAGTTACAATCTAAAAATTAAAAAATTACAAGGAAAAGTTCAAATCCTACATTACAAGATGTGACACAATTTCCAATTAATAAGATTTCTTTTTAAATATAAGTTTTCTATAGCATATTGAACTTTTAATTTTAAAATTTTTATTTATTGTAGGCAACTAGTCAACTCATTTTTTTTTTAATATTTTAAAAAAAATAACCTTATTATTTGAAAGAGGGGGAATTATTTTGAATGTGAATTGAGTAAGATAATTCAAGAATAAAATATTCCCAAAACTATAATTAAAAAACTTTAATCATAATTATAATTAACATAACCAATAATTTAGAGAAAAATTTGAAATTTAATAATAAAATTTGAAAGGAAAAATTGTTTACCTCTAAAAATTTAGTCTCGTTGTAATTTTTTTCATAGTCAAAATTTCACTCATAATTCACATTTAATGAATTTTAGTAATTAAATAAACCTCAAATACAACTTATGTCATTTTTTATGACAGTTTTGTTAAACTTATAAAATAATTAAATTATAAGAATTTAAGACATTGATATAATAACTATTTATACATTTAAAATTTAATACTTTCTTTTTAAAAAATTTTGGAATTTATTATATAATTAGTACATAAAGAATTTAAAAAACACACTCATTTTTATATTAAAAAAATCGTTAGATTAAAAATAATTGAGCTCCCGGCACTTTTGAAAGGTAATTTTTTTTCACTTAATTGAAACTTTTATCAATTTTTTTTTAATAACTTCTAAACTTACAAACATTGATAAATAGGAAATATTTTATTTTTATTTTTCCAATGCAGTTTGGCATATAAAAAAATAATATCAACAAAAACTTAGACAATAAATATTTTAAAAATGGGTCCAGTTAATGTATGCCCTTAAGACATACATTAACAAATCCGTTTTTGGAAAAAGTTTTATCGGGAATTGAAAAAGTTGTCAAAACTTTTTCAATTCCCGATAAAACTTTTTCTAAAAATGGTATACTATATAGTGTGCCTTTAGAGCACATATTAGTAAAATCCTTTAAAAGTAACTAAAACAAAAAGGGTATAAGGGTATTTTTGGTGGGGCCAGGAGGTCAATTGTTCCCGTTCACTGCCCTCGGCTCCGCCATTATTGGTCTAAATCTATCTAATAAACTCGTGATATTTGGGTCTAGCATTACATATGTGTAATTTTTTATTCTTTTATATAAAATAACTTGTTTTGTTAAAAGGAAATTTCACCGTCATTGTTCCATTAATCACATAGAAAGAAAAAAAAAAACTAATGGAAGTGGAATGGAAGAGCAAATAACTAGCGCTAAAGGAAAAGAAAAAAAGAAAGACTAATGGAAGTGGGTTACGTTGTAGGAACCAACGGTGCTCATTTTTTATATTTTAAAGAGTAATAGTTCTCATTTGAAAATTTTAAAAACTAAAAACGTTTAACATGCAAACTTTAGAGACCAAGAGTGCATTTTGGCCAAAATTTTGTATAACATCATTTTCACATAAAACTACAATTTCTCTTTTATTGAGTACATAAACTTACAATTAGCCTCATTTCAATTAACACCAATCATAATATATCACTTCAGCAATTTTTTAAAATATTATGAAAATTTTTATGTCTAGAGTATTACTCAAACCAAACAGCTTTGCCCATGGTTGAGAAATTATTTTATGAGATGATCTCATAAAACACATCTCTCACACTATATGTGGATCGCATATGTTGTGAGAGAGATATCTCATAAAATTCATTCTCCTTTTAGTTATGCATGCCTTTGGTTGGAGCGCCCCATCAGCGCGGGGCGGCAATGCTCCAAGAAAGGATGAATCCAAATAGCTAATATCCGTTGGCATCTCTGAAACTCTGAGAAGGAAATCACTTATAAACAGATTTTTAAAGTTTACTTTTATTATTATTTTTTTAAAGATAAAATCATATATCAATTATATATATATATATATATAAAGTTAAAGTTGAGAGAAAATCCTTTTAGATTTTAAATTGGATTTTAATTGTTGTGTAATTTTATGTCATATGTCCCATTAAGTTTTTTTAATTTTTGTGCTAGGTAAGTTAATGCTATGCAAAAGACAAAGAGTTGCGTGTTACTCGACGTGTCTTTGCTGTCCTTTGGATTATCAATATGCTATTTCTAATCCCTATTCCGAATTGTTTCTTTGAGGATGATTCAAAAGAGAAATATCATATNTAATATAAATAAATTATTAAAAAAATAAAAAAATAAAAAAAAGAAAAAAAGAAGAAGAGAGGGTAAACTCGTGTGTTTGTGTAATATGAGAGACGGTGATGGCATAGATATACATGGTCATAGTCACTTTGAACCATCTAGGTCTCTTAATTGATACACACATACGGTGGTGCAAAAGAACCATGTTGTGGATGAAACGATTGTTTCATTTGGAAGCAACATGGACGAAGTATGAAGAGTATGATGACAAATGAGATTATTGTTAAGGGGTGGGCAGTGAAACATATGTTTCACTGCCCACCCCTTAACAAAAATCTCATGTTTAATTCAACATGCATGTTGAATTAAAAATTTCTAAACTTAGTCCGATGCTTCGAATTCTTCATTGCTGTCAAAAGAGGATGGGAATGGCCCATCAAACTACTAGGCCTAGATTTTATTTTTATTTATTTTTATTTTTTATTGTCTCTCTCCCAAGAGTTAGGATATATGTAATTTCTAAATCTAATTTTCAATGAGTAAAAAATCATTACATCTTTTAGAAACTTATTACTTAAAAAATGTATAACTTTTACACCAAATCTAATTTGAACTCATATACATATGTATAGTCGTAATTATTTTTAATTATATGCTTGTGCATATATACACGTAAATATACGCTAGTTTATATTTAAAGTTATTATTTCACTGGAGGTTTTAAACTTCTTTATCCAGCACGATTATTTCTATTGCTTTTGATTTATCCAATGCAGACTGGGATGATTCAAAAGAGAAATATCATATACCTTGGAACAAATTTGAAACCATTCCAAAAGGTAAATAATCTACCTCAACTCAAGTACTCTTCTTTATTTACCGGTAAACTATAATTTCACCTTAGGTTATTATTACATTATATATCGAGAGAAAAAAAAAAAAGAAAAAAAAAGAAAAGAAAAACCCTTTACTGTTTTTTCTCCAATTTTAGTATATCTCAAAACAAGTCAACCTAATTTATAACACTAATCACAAACCTCCGTGCAATGTATAAAAAACTTTGCATAAATATATAATTTAAATGTTTATATCAAAATACAACAAATATAAACTACATTTTCAAAGGTTCTAAACTTCACTAATTGCATCAACAAAAAAACTCAGTAACTGGGCTTGGTTACAACTTACAACCTACAACCTACAAGTACAACTTTTTTTTTTAACTCCTTATAAAACGTGAGATATAAATATTCACCACACTATAAATTTATGAAAATACCCAATTTAATAGGTTTTTTGGAATTGGATTTACAAGGTAGTCCAAAAAGAATTTTAAAAAAAATAAAAATAAAAATAAACTGGGTAGTGCTTTTGTACACTGAACCCATTGAAATTTGAATACATGTCAAATAATTGTCATGTATCTATATCTCAATGGGTCCAGTGTACCCTTGCCCATAAAAAATTTCCTAATGTTGAATACGAATTTTCTTGCTGGAAATAGTTGATGTTCTCGGTACAAAATAGGGAATTTTTCTATTGCTGAAGGAAGATATCTATCGTCAAATACGAGATTAAGCTCCAATGCATCATTTCATTAAATGGAAACTTTTTCAGCAGAGAGTTATAGGCTTGACTCCCCCAGGTCCACAGCTCACGAATTTTACCATGACACATGACATGGCCGAATAGAGAAAGGGTCACAGATAACCAAGCCTAACAGATTATCCTACCGCAATTTTATATATTTTGAAGTCCAGCCCACGTTAATTTTTTAATGAAAAATTACCACCAAATCAATAACAGAAATCGCATTAGTGTTTTTGTGCTTCTATAATATAAAAAGTACTACATTTTAGCCAATTAAATTTAAAATTTATTCACATAATGCTATTTAAAATTTTGTAAAAATACATGATTGTCACATTAATCTTGTAAATTTATATTGATACTATTTATTTAGCATTTTATTTTTTATTTTTTCTTTATGTATTTTGGGAATGAGGGAAAGGTATGGTTCTCTCTCTAAAGAAAATTTTAGAAGCTCATTTGCATGTATCTAATGCTTTCTAGAAAAATAAAAGATTAAATTACAAATTGCATCATTTAACTTTACTTGGAATTTAATTAAATTCTATAACTTTACTTTTATTCAATTCAGTTATTTATATTTGAACTTTATGTTATTGAATTTTCTAGTTAGTCTTTGTCATAATTGTGTAATATAGTCATCCCATAACGACGAAGTTTAGTG
>NW_027070341.1:111337-145086 GCF_002906115.3 Quercus suber
GAAGATAGTAAATGAGCGGTTGTTAGTGTTCAAGAAATTGAACTAATTAAAAAATTCAAGAAAAAATTGAATTTTAATGAAATTTAGTACAAAATAAATAAATCAATGTGGGGGTGTTTTGAAAAGTGAATATATATAAAATAAAAATAAAAAAAAAGTAGGTTTTGATGTAAAATAGACTGAAATTTTTGCAGAACTAATACAAATTGTTATCCAAAACTTTTACATTTATGCTTCTTTTTCCCATAATTTATATATTATAATAAAAAAAGCTACTTCAATTTTTTAAATTGGGAACAAAATTTAGGTATAAAAAAAGGGATCGAAATTTTATAATTATATAAAAAAAAAAAAAAAAAAAAAAAAAAAACTCATAAATTTTTTTATGAACCCTCTCCCATGGTTGTGTCAAGAGGGAATGCTCTTAATATGTACTAAAACTCAGCAATATGGTTTCTACTTTAGATTTTGTGAAAAAAGTGATGGAAAAATTTCCATCTGCACAATTGAACAAGGCGATGACTTAGGATGGACTCCTCTACACATTGCCGCGCATATGATAATGTGGAATTTGTCAAGCTGCTTTAGAAAAGGGCAATTCCCCTGCATATGTAAGAAACAAAGAAGGTTTATCTGCTCTTCACATTGCGGCCAAGGAAGGCAATCATGAGGTAATGAAAGAACTCATGGAAGCATGTCCAGATATCTACGAGTTGTTGGACAACAAGGGTCAGAATGCTCTTCATGCTGCTGCAGAAAGTGGATGGTGGACGGGTATCGAATTTTTTTGTGAGGAGACCAGAGCTTGAGAGTCTCATCAACGAGCAATTTTTTTTTTTTTTTTTAGCCAATTACAAAGGTGACCAAGTTCTATTAATTTGATTTTTGATTGAAAGTATATTATTAATTTTTCTCAAAAGCTAGGATGCATCACGTACACGTCTTACTTACATGTATAATGTGTGTGCATGTATTTGTCTTTATGGTAGCTAGCTTTAGTATTTTACAACAGCCATCCATTTATAAATTTTACATGATGAAATACAGAGAATTTTGTGGGAGAAGGGAGCTCGACCAAGCCTGAGGGGAGCACTCTTAAAGATGGGTATTCAGAAATTAGACCCTAGAAAGAAACAAAAACTGGCAGGCGATGGCAATAGCAATAGCGATGGCGATGGCAAAGGAAATGGCAAAGACACAGGCAGTGGCGATGCCAATATGTTGGTAGCCACACTCATTGCCACTGTGACCTTCACAGCAGCTTTCACGGTGCCTGGTGGATATAACCAAAATGGAAATGTGGGTGAGGGCTTGGCAGTATTAAGGAATACAACTGCTTTCCGTGTATTTCTAATAGCTAATACTTTAGCTTTTGGTCTTTCCACTACCTCAGTATTCGTCCACTTTTTGGCTTCAGCAACGATTGATGAAAAAGTAGCTTTTCACAAAAAACTGGCACGACGTATCGCTTTTTTCACAAACTGGTCTATCGGAGCTTTGCTGGTAGCTTTTATTGCAGGCACCTATACAGTGGTGCCACACTCCTTGGGGATTACTGTAACCGTTCTTCTTTGTTGTTGCTTCCTAAGTAGCATGTTTTTCCCTCTCACTACCGGAACAATTTGATAGCTAAGCCCAAGCTGGTCTGGGATGATTTGGTTGATTGGGGGCCTTCAGAATTTGCAAGGAAATGACTTTAAAGCTATGTGTTGCAAGTTGGTATGGGCACAATTGGTGTAGGAGGAATGTTGCTAGCATGAGGCAAGCATTTTCAAGATCCTTATACGGGAGACTTCTTGTGTTTAGCCATGTTTCAAAGACTTTGTTTGGTGTGCTTGTGTAGTACTACTTTTCTTTTCTTTTTTCTTTTCTTTTTTTTATAGAATATTATTATTATTGTTTTTGTTATCTATATATACTAAGAAACCGAAGTTTTTGACTTTTTGTTGACTGGTTTATGTTGTAACACATAAGTTTTGGAGTCTTTATAATTTTCCTAATAATAATAATAATAATAATAATAATAATAATAATAATAATAATACGTTAGTACTACAAACTTAAGTCAGTAAAAGTAATGACCGAAAGTCGGTAAAAGTAAAACACAAAAACCCTAAACATTTGTCTCTTCCCTTGCATCTCTTTTCTTTTTAATCTTTGGCTTATAAATAAGCTTCTTTGAATATAAAGTTTATAATCTCTCTCAAAGATTCAAACAAATATGAAGCCAAATCTTTTCACCACTCCTGCTACTGTGTGAGTGTTTTGTTAGTTATTATTAGTTTAATTTATTTGTAAATTTAATTGTATTGTTAGCTTATGGCCACCAAACTCCACATCTATGATTATTTTTTTGTTCATTGTTTAAATTTTAGACCCATTAAAACTTATTGCTTTATGGTTTTTCTTGGTTTTTTTGTTTCCTTTTCCTTTTGTATGTTGTAACACATAAGTTTTGGAGTCTTTATAATTTTCCTAATAATAATAATAATAATAATAATAATAATAATAATAATAATAATACGTTAGTACTACAAACTTAAGTCAGTAAAAGTAATGACCGAAAGTCGGTAAAAGTAAAACACAAAAACCCTAAACATTTGTCTCTTCCCTTGCATCTCTTTTCTTTTTAATCTTTGGCTTATAAATAAGCTTCTTTGAATATAAAGTTTATAATCTCTCTCAAAGATTCAAACAAATATGAAGCCAAATCTTTTCACCACTCCTGCTACTGTGTGAGTGTTTTGTTAGTTATTATTAGTTTAATTTATTTGTAAATTTAATTGTATTGTTAGCTTATGGCCACCAAACTCCACATCTATGATTATTTTTTTGTTCATTGTTTAAAGTTTAGACCCATTAAAACTTATTGCTTTATGGTTTTTCTTGGTTTTTTTTTGTTTCCTTTTCCTTTTGTTTTTGCAGGGTAGCTAGGAACACAACCTAACAAGTGAAAAAAGAAAATTGTTTTATAGTTTTAATGCCAAGAGTAATGTGCATTCTCCCGTACCAAACATCACATAAGGGTTTCCTTCATGAACGTAAGCCATAAGGTTGAACCACATAAACCTTGTGTTCTTGTGTTCCTATTTTATACTTTCTCTTCCGCATATATTCAAGCATATTCAACATGGAATATACCATAGCTAATATTTAACATGGTATTACAGCCACCTTCCTGTGGCCATGGTTTTCTGTTCTTATGGTGTGTTTAAGAACAATCTTTGTCTTCCTCAGTGTTTCTTCACTGCGTTCATCTTCTTTGGCTTCCCATTACTGTCAACAAAACTCTCCGGTATAGGCATACCACCGTTAGAAGTCACATCAACATTACAAGACCATTGTCTTCCTCAAACCACTGTCACAGAGCCAAAATTCATTCAAAGGATCTTCTCAATCTTATCAAATCTCAAGGTTTTATCAAGCTTTCATCTTGAGTTTGAGAAGGGGTGTTAGAGATATATTACCCCATTAGCATATGCCTAAGCCTAAGCCTAATTTTACTTTGTGTGCAAGTCAAGTCTTCTACTTGTGCTAGAAGTCTATTAGTTTAGAGTTTAATCTACTATATATACTCATGTTATGGTTCATTGTAACATAGGTTTTATACTACACTTTTATATAATAAAGATGTAGCCCTTCTGTTCCTATTTTATGTGTTCTTGTGTTCCTATTTTATACTTTCTCTTCTGAATATATTCAAGCATATTCAACATGGAATATATCACAGCTAATATTTAACACTCCCTGTCCTTGTAACTTACATTTGGGTCATGAATATGCTATGTCTAGTCCGTCTTCCAAAATTACTAGATGATGCTTCTGGAAAACAAGGTCAACATGTATGCATTTCTGCTTTGAAACCATTCCAAGGGGAACAATTTACCTCAACTAATCAAGGGTCTGTTTGGATATCGTTTATTGCTAAAAACTAAAAACTGAAAATTGAAAACTAAAAACATGAGACTCGCAAGTACGGAAAAATGCAAATCTAACTTTAAAACTAGATCCCACGGCATTATTCACACATTTAAAAATTATTTTGCTATAGTGTTTTTAGTTTTAAATAATAAGTAGTATCCAAACAGACACCAAATCTTTTTTTTTTTTTTTTTGAGTAAATCACCTTAGGTTATTACATTTGAACGGTTTTAGACCCCTTAACACACAACCAGATTGAGTAGCCTAGTTAATTAGCCAAGTTGTTACTTAGTCAAATTAAGCAATTCTAGGTTAAAAAAATCAAACAATCATATCAAGAATATATAGCAGTGGAATAATAAATAACACAAGATATGATCACTTAGGAAAACCAAACCAGTAAAAAACCTTGGGAGGATTTTACCCACCGATTCTCAAGGCAAAACTGAATCCACTATGAAAGAATCGAAGTTCATACAAAAGGACTTACAAGCTCCCCGCTTGACTTCCTAATGCTACCTACCAGTAGAATTTACTAACACGACCACGTGCAAGCTCTGAATCCACGGACTCCTTCTTCCTCGAATTCTTCAATCAGCTACAAGCATCCACGATTGATATTCTTTAAGTTTCAATGGTAGCAACCGAGTTGATCATCAAGATGTTGAAGTAATCTCTATGTTGAAAACCCTAATCTTTGTGTAAAGGAAAGCTTATCTAGATCTCACAAGAGATTTACACAAACCAGCAATCTATAAGCAACAATACAACTAGAGCAATTCTAAAAACGTGGCTAGGGTTTTGCCTTGTATACCTAGGGCAAAAACATAAAACCCTAAACGTTTAATGAGTTAGGGCTGAGTTGGAAAAACTGTAGAAAACGTAATCTGGTCGACTTTCGATCGATCGAGCCAGACCAAAATGCCCCAATGCATCTGCAGTCTCTCGATTCTAACTTTACAATAATTAACCAACTTTGAGCAAACTTAAACAAGACTAAACATATTGTTTTGGTCATGGTTTGCCAATATTACAAATTAGAGTTCTAAATACATAAATTCCTAAACCTGTAGAACCTAGCAAACTCCCCCTTTGGCAATCCGTGACAAAACACAAATTAAAAGCTCAAATTTTACAAGTAAAAAGCCCTTTACAAAAGTAAAGCTCATAAACTCAAATTCAATCCTAACTACTATCCATCATTTGCAAGTGTAGACAGCAGCTCAGTTGAATCAACCTCTTTATTCCTGAAACACTCAACAAACGCATAAACGCATGTGTGACAGAAAGGAGTAAAACAACAGGTATAACATTCTTGTAAGATTCACACAACACAAAATAAAGACATATATTAATGAACAACTCATAAATATAAATCAATAAGCAGTGAATTACAAAGTAACAAGAATCAAGTATATATCATGTATATCAATCAAAGTAACTCCCCCTAACATGAATATCCCCAAAAACGATATACAAAGTGAAGCACCTAGATACAATCTAAAAACTCCACAAGCTCCTCAAAAAAAAAAAAAAAAAAAAAAAAAAAAAATTTTTTTTTTTTTTTTTTTGATGAACAGTTTTAAGACTATGTAATGCCTAGAGTACTACTAGATCTTCAATTCCAAGTATCAATAAATTACTACTATGAAGATACATGTTTGATTGGCCATTTTGGTATGCATTATAAAGGTTTCGAATGTAGTAAATTGAGATTTGCACGTATTATAGTGACCTTTGGTTTTAGTCATTTATATTCCAACTGAGGCCCATGAAAATATAATGAAAATTTTTTTCTGTTATAGTATAGCCCTGTTATCAAAATCAGATAAGTTGGAAGCAAGGTCAATATCCCTTCCATGCCAATTGTTAATAAATGATGGTAACTATTCTTGTCTGCAAGATGCCATTAAAGAAACCAAAAAATGTGCAGTGGATAACAAACTTTACTCCATGTAGGAAAGAAACTAGATGGACCGTAATTAAAATGAACCTCAACATACACAATTTTAAAATAAAACAAAAAAGATGGTGTCTGCCTGCTGAGGCTGTACGACTATCTTCGTAATCCTGATGGTCTTTGATGTTGGTAGACTCGCGTACTCCAAACTACCAAAAATAAAAATAAAAAATAAAAAAATAAAAGAAAAACAAAACAAGAAGTTTAAATATGTTGTGATGGGGTTTAGGTAACTCCACGGTCAACCTTCCGAATATAAACTACTTCCAAATGTAAGCTACATCTTTCGAACTTAAGCTAGGTCTTCCGAAAATACTAACTTATCAAAAATGGAGGACTCAATGCAGCAAATGCAACTTATTACGTCTACTCCAATAAGTCATCAATCACATACAAGAACGGACGAGTAAATACTTGTGAGCCTGACCTTGACACTCGTTTGTCACCCCCATAGATGGACGGGTGAAGATGGGCGTACAAAGCCCATACTACAACCCTCACATAGTAGCTATCATTTAAGGCTCTCCTATATTCACGCAACTGCCGGCAAAGGGATAACTCTCATCTCCTACAAATCAGCCATGGGATAGCTCCCACCTCCTACAAGTCAGCTGAGGGATAACTCCAAGTCTCTGCAATTTAGCTAAGGTGGTCATCCATAAACCCCCTATATAAACACCAAGACACCCCAATTTTGAGGTACGTGAAAAACAAAATTCTAAATGTCTTATGCTTTAAGAGTTCTTAGAGATCTTGTGAGGTATTGACTTAATCATCGAAGGGTCGTTGGCTAGTAGGCCAACCCTACACTGACGCCCTTCGAGATGTGATCATCCTTGCAGGTCTTCAAGAGCTTTCCATTTGGACCGTCAACTCATTGACAATTTTTTATGCATCATCATGTTGCTATACCAAAATTAGAGTAGATTAATGCTTATTAAATCAACACAATTAAGGGTTTCCAATCTTTGACTAAGAATATATGTACCTTGACAATGTGGGAATCGTATAATATACTCATCCTTAACAGAGAAATCTTTGTAATCTCTTCTCCTCCTCTCTCCCATTGTCATGCCTTGAGAGGAGTTTTTACCCAAACAAAACTCACACCTATTCAGAGTGTAGAGAGTATTTTGGAGCTTAGGAAGCATTGGGTCTTTGCCAAATTAAGCCGGTAAGGCTTGGCGGTGCAATCGGATGGTATTGTGAGATTTGGGAAGCTGGTGAAGATAAGACTCCGAGAAGTCCGTTAGTAACTGGAACTTAGAGAGCTCAAGTATTTTGGGTAGATTAGGCTTGGAGAATCTTTTTGGTATCCTTGTACTCTAACTTATTCACTTGTGGATCATTTCAGCTTGAAGGGCCGCAAAGGGGCTTTTACACCAAATTCTTTGGTTTTCCTCTTTGATAATTCATCGCGGTGTTATCTTGGGTTTGATATTATTTTCCCTACTGCCCTTTACATTTTAGCATTGCATCCTTGTGTTCATCCATGTAATTGTTGAATACTTTGGTTAATTAGTTGACTAATTACCTATATTTTGCATTAATTGCGTTTTGCCTAAAAATAGTCTAGCTGTAATTAAAATTTGAGGGTCCTGATTAGCTCTAGTAATTAGATTATCGAGCTTTCAATATGTCTTACTCTTAGGTAATGGAGAGGAAATAATTTGGAGTACAAATTAAGAAAACTAAATGTACTAAAAGCAACGTACAACATATTACTTCATAAGGAAAAAAAAAAAAAGATATAGAAAAAGAAACACAACGCAACAAAAACATGTACAGGAAAGTACCACAATAAGACTACATAATTATTCTCCTAATAAAAAAAATTAGGCAATATCATTAAGTTATGAAACTCTTGAAGCGTGAAAGCTTATTAAAAACATGTACTCTAGTCAAGCATAGTCTATATTTTTGTCTGTCATTGATAGAGTTCTGAAGCAAGCCGTGGATTGAGAAGAACTTCAAGGTGAGTTGCCTTGGGTAAGGTAATGCTCAAGCCTTCAGTCATGTCTACTGGCATATTCAATGGTGTCTTGAACTCAAATCCCTGAAGTAATCGAGCTAGTGTCAAGTGAGATACTTGCAAGCCAAATGTGTAACCTAGGCAAGATCGTCTACCAGACCTAAATGGTACGAACTCAAAATGTTGCCTTGAAACATCTATATTTGCATTTTCATGTTTTGTGAGGAACCTCTCTGGAAAAATCTTATCTGAGTCAACCTAAATCCTTGGATCTCAGTGCAACTTCCACACATTGACAACAACACTACCCTTAGCAACATAATAGCCACATACATGGCAATCCTCCATGGCTTCATGTGGAATTGATAAGGGGGCTGGGGGGTACGAGTGCAAGGTTTCCTTCACTATGGTTTGGAGGTAAATTAGGTCTTTGATGTCATGGTCATCTACCCATCTCTCTCTACCAACCTTGGGATCGAGCTCTTCTTGGGCTTGATTCAAAGTTTGCTTGTTGTTCAATAATATAGACAGGAGGCATGTCAGGTTAAGAGATGTAGATTCGGACCCACCCAAGATGAGATTCTACATGAAATTGAGACCACACTTAGAAAGCAGAGTTTCTTTATTAAGTATTGTTCTTTGTAAATAAAAGAAACCGTGGTCTGATTATTTAATATATTAAGAGACCATATATAGGTCAAAGACACAATAAAAGCTTGGTTGATTAATTAATTTGTGGAATGTTATTAGCCTATCCTAGAAATGGACTTAAAAAGGAGACTTTTATAGTGATATGAATCAAAGATGTACTTAGAGACTATTACTGTTAGTGTATACTATTTATATGGAAAATTATTAGGTGGTTATGGAATACGGTGATGTATTGTGTCCTTGTCTCACATTCATTGTGGACCCCTTCATGAATTAAGAGGTGGGATCTAACATAAATGTGAGAGAAGAGAATACCATATCATTATACTCCAAAAGTATCTAACTTCTCTATCACTTTGTATTCTCAACAAGTACTTATATAGATTATGCAAATGTATTTTAAAATTATTAATCTTTCATTAAAAGACAACAATAAATAAACTAATTCATAAACTGTAGTTGGCTAGAGGTCTATAGCAAGACTCAATTATTGGTAGTTTGTGCTGTTTATTTATTTATTTATGGGGTAATTTCAGCAATATATGATTATGATTTATAATAAAAGAGTAAAGATAGTGACACAATATTTTCACACAAAATTCTAGGTGGCAAATTGTAAATGGTAGGTAAAAAAAGTAATCTTAATAGTGTGCTCAGATGAAAACCAGTAACTAATTGTCATCTAAAATTTGTTGTGAAAATATTGTGGGTATAACACTTTTCATAACAAAAAGTAATTAAACATACCAATAATGTTGCCTTGATAATGGTTTCACGCGTATGGTCAAACATGCTATCATCCTCAATTATAGATAACATGACATCAATGAAGTTTGGTTTGTCGATTTGTTCACTTTTGGCCCTCCTCATAGTATGTTCTTCAACCCAACTTCCAACTAGAGTGTCCAATTCCCTTCCAATTCTCTTTATGTATTTTACTTGGCCCAGAAAAGATTCAAGCCCTTCTAGAAATTGAACAAGATCCAAAACGGCAGGGATCCCAGATACATACATGAACTTTGATGAAGCCGAAAATTGACCTCATCAGTATGCTCCTCATCAATGTCGATGGACGAACTCTGGTACTTGTTATCAAGAAAAGAAAAGCAGGGGAGGTTTCATTGGCGTGGTGCCAATTAAAATAATTCGATGCTAAAGTTAGCTAAATGGCCCTCGAAGAATTCTCTCATAGGTGTATATTCAATTTTTCATATATCTTTTACCTAGGTTCCATTCCCTTTTTATAGTTTGCTCCGGGTTGGTGTGGTTATGTCTGTTAATGCTCCTCTGAGCGTTTTTCTTATGGAAGGAACGTAGCATTAATTGACAATGAAGATTCTATTTAAAGAGTAACGGATGATCGTTGGGCAATCATTGCCTTTGTAATCATTCTGGCGTACTTATTCCTTGTCAGCTATCTTGATGGCATTTATTTACACCTTCAATGAATACTGGCCTATGTTGTCTATACAGACAGGGTATATGGACGGAGTCTTGCTCCTACCCTCGTCCTTGACTTGGATATGGTTGTGGTCGTATTTAAGCTAGACGGCTTTTACTTGATACTCGTCAGTTGGCCCCTTATTCCTTGGTCGTCAAGAATTTGGACGATTTTAGGAATGGATCAGGCGTGACGATTTGTATCTTTTCGGTTCCCGAACTTTGGCTCTCATCTTAAATGCGAAATGACTACTCTCTAGGAAATGAACATGTGTTGGTCTTCTATTCAGGGAGTGTGTGAGATTTCCTTGATTTTGGCACACCTAAATTCCAAATTTTCCTTTTACAGAAAATGATTCCTCTTCCTCCTTATTTGGTCTGAACTTTAGAGTGTTGAGAAGTCTCCATACTTCAAAATTTCCTGGTAAGGCCTCTGTTTCTTATGCTTTGATGGTTGGTTTTGAATCCTTTAGTCAAGAGTGCCCCTCGGTTTTGTTTTTCTTTACTAGATTGGGGGTTTTCTTAGAATATTCCTTTGGTCAGTGTCCTCAAGTAAGCTTGTTTATATGTCCTTTTTCTGCCCTTAGGCTTGTTTTGTTTTCTCTCTACCCTCTAATCCGTCAATCTTTGACAGAACACTATTCTAAGATGACCACCATTGAGTATAGGCTAGATGATGTTAGGTCCAACGAGTTGGAGACTAGGTTGTCCTCCAACGCGGAATCCTTAGAGTAAGGTAGTTGATACTACTACTTTAAAATTGCCTTCGTCTTCATCTTCACTCCCCTTGCATGCTCTTTCTGAGTCTTGTTCCTTCAAAGAGAGACATTTAAACAATTTTAGGAAAAGGTTTCAATTTCCAAAGGGTACCTCTGTTAGATTACCTCGCCTAGGTGAGAAAGCTTGTAACTTTGCTCATGGGGAGGTGTGTTTTTATAAGGCTAACTTTCTGTGTGGCCTTTGTTTCCTCGTCCATCTGTTTATTATGCAACTTCTGAACGAATTTTAGATTGCCCCCTGTCAACTTGTCCCTAATGCTTGGTGGATGATCATAAGTTGTATGTCAGCTAGATGTCTGCTTGTGATAGGGAGATGATAACTTTGAATGAATTTTTGTTTTTGTACCATTTGAAAGCCTCTACCAACTATGGGTATTTTGAACTTTTACCTTGGGATAGGAAATCTAGGATTGTTAGGGGTTTTCCTTTGTCCTTTCGTGATTGGAAATCTCGATACTTTTTTATTTCTAGAACGAGTTAGGAAACCTTGTTTGACAATTTCTGGGGCGAAGTCCTAGGATTACTATGAAAATGGGAGGTCCCAGCACTTGGTGTGTATTTCCATTGTCTTCTTTTGTTTTTCTTTCATATCGTGATTGCTCGTCTAATGATGTTTTCCTTCTCGATTGTCCTAACTAGGAAGATAGACATCGTCACCGGGTTCATACTGCCCTTGCCTATGCTTGTGAAATTGAGGATTTTGATGACCTCATTGATCCTCGTCATCTGTTTGACTGCTACTTGGGCCTTGAACCTTCGAAGTACATTTTTGAGAAGATTCGCTGAAGAGAAAAGAGTAAGATCGCCTGTCTATTAACTTCATCTTTATTAGGTTCATCTGTACCTTGCCTAATTGCCTGCTTGAAAATTGCTCCTCTTTTTTTATTTTTTTATTTTTTATTTTTTTTACTTAGCAGAAATGGCCACTAGAAATAGCAAAGAGAAGTATGACTGCATCAAGAATTTGAAAAATGAACCCTTGTCTAATCTAACTGCTGATTCAAAGAAAAGGAAGTTGAGCGATGAGAAAGTTGAAACTGCTGCCCTTCCGCCTATTCATACTACCCCTTCTTCTCCTACTCTATCTTTAAAAGTGATTGCCTTCACTCCTCCAACTACTCATGTGAAAGGAAAAGGCAAGATTGGGAGGAGTGTTTGGGATGATCGGGCTACTGCCATGGGCCGTGCTCATAATGTGATTACTGACGATGAACTCAAGGGGTTATTGTCCATACCCTTCCACGAGCTAGTCAGTCATCACATCCATAAGTTGGTATAGGTATGTGATTTTCTTCCTTCAATGTCGCTTTTGTATTTTTCTGTGTGAGTAAGTGTGCATGTTCTCTCCAGTCATTTGCTTGTTACTATCAAGTTCTTAGGGAGTCTTTGCACATCACGATTGACTATTTTAACACGGAAGAGAAATTTGTGGTCGCTAACTCAAAGGTGGAGTTCATCGAGGTAGAATGCTCCAAGTTGAGGAAAGATTTGATTGTTGCTATGAATGAGCAAAACGATGCAAATGAGAAAATAAAGGAGCTTACTGAGGCTTTGCATGTAGAAAAAGCACTTGTCATTTAGAAGGACAAAGAAATTCAAGCTGCCCTATTAAAGACTGACGCGAAGAGAGACAAAGTCATCCAAAAGTTCAAGTAGTCAGATGAATTTTCAGATCTTTAGTTTATCCAATACTTCAAAGGGTTTGAGCTACTGCGATTGTGGACAATGAAGCACCACAGTTTAGTCGTGGACTTCTCTAGCCTGGACTTTGAAAAGATTGACATCGAGATCCTTGTAGACGAGGCTAAGGAGCAGGAAGAAGCTGAAGCTGATACCATGGAAAAAGATCTTGCTACTAAAGGAAAAGACACTAACGAATCTGTTATTCCCCCTTCATAGTTTTCTCTTCTTTTTCTTTTATTTGGAGAACAATGGTTGCCCCCTTATTTTGGGGTTTTATCTTTTGACGAACAATAGATGCCTACCTATTTTGGGGCCTTAGTTTTGCTTTACTACCTCTTGGTTTTGAGGTTTTTATTTTGGACTAACTCTTTGCTACTAGCTTGTTGATTTGCTTTCTAACTTCTGCGAACTAAACTTGTAGTCTTTTATTGCTTAGATTGTGCTTTTTATCACCTAGATTATAAGCTGAACTCCCCTAGTATATTGGCTGAGTCTTTTATCTTCAAGATTTAGACTTAAAGTTTTTACCACTTGACTTGGATTTTTAACTTTGTCATTTCGATTGATGGAGCTTTGATCTGAGTGATTTAAACTTAAAGTTTTTATCACTTGATTTGGATTTTTGCCTTTGTCATTGCGATTGATGGAGCTTTGATCCTAGTGATTTAAACTTAAAGTTTTTATCACTTGATTTGGATTTTTAACTTCGTCATTCCAATTGATGGAGCTTTCATCCTTGTGATTTAAACTTAAAGCTTTTATCACTTGATTTGGATTTTTAGCTTCGTCATTCTGATTGATGGAGCTTTTATCCTTGTGATTTAAACTTAGAGTTTTTATCACTTGACTTGGATTTTTAACTTCTTCATTCATATTGACGGAGCTTTTATCTGAGTGATTCAAACTTAAAGGTTTTATCACTTGATTTGGATTTTTAACTTCGTCATTCATATTGACGAAGCTTTTATCTTAGTGATTTAAACTTAAAGTTTTTATCACTTCATTATGATTTAAACTCATCTGTGATGTTGATGGAGTTTTTATCATAATTGTCATACTTTGAACTTTTCTTTTTCAGTTAAAGGAAATTTTTTCCATAAAGTTTTTGCCATCTAATCTTTGAAAAGAAATAGCTTTACAGATGTTTTGTTTGTTTTATTCATCCTTGTTTATAAAAAAGGGGGTTATAAGGATAATAGTTCACGAAAACACAGAAAGTGCTAAAATAAAGTACTGAACATAGAACAAATGTATAACAATAATGAAATTGAAATCTCGCTTATCTGTGGATGAATAAATGAGATGTTCCAAATTCTAGAACTTATTAGTGCTGAAGGTCCGTTCCTTCACTGATAGCACTTTTTAAGGTGCTCTGCATTCCAAGGACGAGGCAAAGGTTTCCTATTTGCATCTTCCAGGTAGTAGCTCCCTCTTTTTGAATAACGGACGACCTTGTATGGACCTTCCTAATTTGGACCTAGCTTCCCATCATTTGGATCTTTGGTGGCTTGTGAAACCTTCCGTAGAACCATATCTACAGGATTGGAACGCTTTAGCTTTACCCTCTTACTGTAATACCTTATCATCCTTTCCTGATACAGGGCCATTCTCTAGGCTACGTCGTCTCTGACCTCGGGTAAGCAATCCAAAGCTAGCTTGAGTCCCTCGTCATTGATGTGTTTGTCATAACATGCTCTTCTAAGACTTGACACTCCAACTTCCACAGGAATTACTGCTTCGGTTCCAAACACCAGCTTGAAGGGTATCTCACCTTTTGGTGTCCTCACCGTCGTTCTGTAGGCCCATAAAACTCTTGAAAGCTTATCAAGCCATGCTTCCTTTGCCCCCTCAAGTCGGGTTTTGATCAGTTTAAGCGAGGTCCAATTTGTAACTTCAGTCTGGCCGTTAGCTTGTGGATGCCTAGGGAAGGAATAATGATTCCTTATCCCCAGCTCCTTGCAAAAATCTCTGAACTTATGGCTGTCAAATTGTCATCCATTATCAAAGATGATGACCTGTGGAATCCCGAACAATAGACGAGGTTTTCCCATACGAAGTGTTGTGTTTTGGCCTTCATTATGATTGCTAAAGGCTCTCCTTCCACCCACTTCATGAAATAGTTAATAACGATGACTAGAAATTTCACCTGCTTCTTACCAGGGGGTATGGGGCCCAATATATCAATTCCCCATATGGAGAATGGCCATGGTGATGTGATGTTAGTCAAGTGCTCTGCTAAGACATGCTGCATGTTGCCAAACCGTTGGCACTTGTCGCATCTATAAACAACCTGAGCTGCATCTTTTTGCATGGTTTACCAGAAATATCCTACACGAACAACTTGCCCAACAAGTGACTATGGTCTAGAGTGATTTTCGCAGACTCCTTTGTGGATCTCTCTTAGCACGTACTCAGCATCTTCTGGATCGAGGCAATTTAAGTAGGGCTATGAAAATCCCCTCTTGTAAAGCTCGTCGTTCAAGATTGTGAATCTGGGCGACCTTACCTTAACTTTTCTGGCTTCTGAGGGATCTGCAGGGAGGTTACCATCCTTGATGTACTTGATTGTTGGGTCCATCTAGCTTTCTACAGATTGGACGTAATTCACATCAAACCCCTCAATGCTTGGGACGTGTTGCACTTCCATGTACCATCCAGGTCGTCCTTCATTGGTATCTGACGATGCCAGCTTAGCAACTTCGTCCGCTTCTGAGTTTTCCTCCCTTGGTACCTAAGTGATCTTGACATCATTAAAGTTAGAAACTAACTGACTAGCCAATGTTAAGTACATTTTCATCCTATCCTCTTTGGCCTTGTATTTGTTGGTCATCTGTCCTACCATAAGCTTCGAATCAGAGTTCAGCTTTAAGTTTCTTACACCCAAGGCTTTTGCAATCCTCAAGCCTGTCAGGACATCTTCATACTCTTCTTCGTTACTCATTGCAAGGAACTTAAGTTGGACCCCGTATCTGAGGATGTCTTTCTCAGGGGATAAGAGAACCACTCCTACTTCGCCCAGTTTGTATACACTGTCCAGTAATCTGATTCTAGATCTTGATCTTGATCAACCATAGTAAATTTGGTGACAAAGTCCGCCAATGCTTGGGCCTTAATTGCCGTTCTAGGCCTATAATCAACGTCAAATTGACTTAACTCCACCGCCCATTGGACCATTCTCTCTACTGTGTCTAGTCTACCCATCACCTTTCATAAAGGTTGGTCTGTCATGACTAATGTCATATGTGCCTACAAATAGGGATAAAGCTTCCTTGACGCGACAACTAGCACAAAGGCTAACTTTTCTATCCTTAGGTCTCTTACTTCTACACCATAGAAAGCTTGACTTGTGTAATAAACTAGCTTCTGGATCCTGAGCTCTTCATGGATCAGTGCCGAGTTCACAGCTGTCTGGGAAATAGTTAAATATAGGAATAAATCTTCTCCTTTAACAGACGGGCTTAGAAGGGGTGGTTTGGACAGGTAGTCTTTGAGGGCCTGGAAACTTCTTCACATTCCTCTGTCCATTGGAAAGCTGCTACTCATCCCGTCAGCCTCTGTACCTCCTTCACACTTCTTGGGGAGGTCATGTCTAATATGGCTTTAACTTTCTCTGGATTGGCCTCTATGCCTTGTTGTGAGACCATGAACCTTAAAAACTTGCCTAATAACCTCAGATACACACTTTGCTGGGTTCAACCTCATCTGATATTTCCTCTGAATGCATTATTTAGCGCAGTCACTAATGAGGAGTTTAAGAAAATATCCTCGACCGAAACTGCTAAGGAAGCATAGACCATCCTCTAGACAACCTATGAGAGTAAAAGGTTGTCAAAGATTCAAAGCTTCAGAGGCTCACTACAAGCTTTGAAGAGATAAAGATGGAGGAGGATGAGTCATTCGATGAGTTCTATGCCAAGCTCAAGGAAATAGTGAACTTAGCCTTCAATCTTGGGGAAACCATTCCTGACCCAAGATTGTGAGGATGGTGCTCAGATCTCTACCCGAGAGATTCCATGCCAAGATTACGGCTATCGAGGAATCAAAGGATATTGACAAGATTCCTTTGACTGAGTTGGTTGGAAACTTGTAGACCTATGAGCTAGGGTTATTAAGGATCGACAATACGGGTAAAGGTAAAAGTATGGCTTTGAAGGCAAAGAGTAGTGACACAGATGAGTCTTCTGATAATGAAGATTCCAAGATGAAGTCCTACATTACTAGGCAGTTTAAGAAATTTATGAAGAATTCCAATGGAAAAAGCTTTGACAAGGATCGTAGGCAATCCAGATCTTTTCAATTCAAGAGCCAAGACAAAGGGAAGAAGGATGCAAAGGATGGCGGTTAGTACACTATTCTGCAGGACCTAAGTGCTTTGGGTGTCATAGTTTCGGACATATGAAACAGGAGTGTCTTACATATCTCAAGAGCATTGAAAAGAGCAAGGCACTTGCTACAACCTTGAGTGACACTAAGCCTGAGGATGATTCCGACAATGAGGATGACAGAATTTTGAATGCCTTCACTGCCACAGTCAATCCTACTGAAGGGATTGTTGAAGATGTGGACAAAGAAGAAGAATTGGTAGATTCTAAGTGTGAGAAGATGGATGATCAAGATGATATCCATACAGCCTATGAGAAACTGTACAAGCTCTTTGAGAAGCATGAGAAACTGTATAGGTTGGCCACCAAGAAACTCGGTGATGTGGAACTTGATCGTGAAAAGCTGTCCACAAAGTTTGATGAGGCTAATCAGACTATTGGAGCACTGAGATTTGAGAACAATTTCTTGGCTGAGAAAACCAAGAAGCTTGAAGTGGAGTTGTTTCAAGTCAGAGCTCAATTGGAGAGGACTTCAAGTGCAAAGCTTGATGAGATGCTCAGCATTCAGAAATCTGCTTCGGATCGAACAAGTTTAGGGTGTGGTCTTTCTTCCTCTAATATTGCTTCTACTAGTACTACTATTTTTGTTCCTCCTATTAATAATGTTGAAATTGAGAACAATGATGTTAAAACTGAATTAGCTAGTGAGAACTTAGACAATGATAAATTTATCTTAGGAGCACCCTCTAAATATGATAAGAAAGATGTTAAAAACCCTAGGGCTAAGAAGGCTAACTCTCAAAAGTCTAAACGGAAGAAGCAGCATCTTTATCATTATTGTGGAGCTGCCAGTCATACTCAAACAAATTGCTATAAATGGTTAGCCACTCAACAAAGCAACGGCATGATAGCATCTGGAAGCTAGAATCAGCTTCAATCCTCTCTTGCTCCTTTTGGAGATCTTCTCAAAGCCCTCATGTTCCTTTTGAACTTGAACGGTTTCAACTCTCACCCCTCACCACCGATTCAAGGGTTTAATCGAAGGAAAGATTCTTCCAAGGCATGGAAGAAAAGAACTCTAAGTGATTATATCACTTTCTTCTATCTTTTTGTTTTTGTTTGTTGCATTACTTGTGTGTTTTGCATTTATTTTGAGTCAGTTTAGTTTTATGCTTTGCTTTGTTTAACATGTTTTTGTTTGTTTGTTTTCAGTTTTGTTTATTTTGTTTTTGATATAAAAATAAATAAATAAATTGAAAAATAAAAAAAAGAATACAAAAACAATGTGTGTTTTGTGTACTTTGGTACTTGTGTACCTTGGATGGCCATTGAAACAAAGTTTTCTAAACTTTGTATCTCTTGTAGCTTAGATGAGCATCTCTATGCACAACTAAGCAAGTGAGCTTTGTGGCTCTTGTTTGTGATGAGTAAGATTAAGTTATCTTTTATACTTAACACTCGTATCACTCTTTTTGATGGGTAGGACTAGAAAATCCTAAGAGAAAGGCATAAATAACCATCTCACCATTGTTGCCCACCAATCATAATAAGACACCTATATGCTTTGGCATAGCAAAAGTGCAATGTCAATGACATTTGTGTGCTTCGGCATAGGAAAATTGGAATGTCAAATATCAATGGTTATTTCTTTTCTCTCTCTTATATACCCATGCATGATATGCTCAATAAAAGAAAAATATTCAAAGAAAATAAAAAGCAAAAAGATAAAAAATGCTTTTAAATATGATTGCAAACGTGTATTCTAGGAGATGTGGGAGTTATAGGATGTACCTCGAAGGTGATAGTCCTCATCAAACAGTTATGATTGTGTGTGAGTTAAAGTGATTTTCCCATATCTCAAATCATCATAACTAGTTGACACTTATGCAATCTTGCGATGTTTCTCACACAAAACACGTAATATTCTTTGCTACTCTTGATACATGTGCAGGTACAATGTGATTTGGCCATCACAAGGTTTTACATGTGCTAATGTATGCTCACTAAACTGTCTTGACTTGTTTTTGAAATATAAAATTGGTTAGACTTGTTTAGTGTGTGTGTGTGTGTGTGTGTGTGTGTGTGTGTGTGTGTGTGTGTTTCTGGGATCCATGTTTTTAAAATTCTTCATGAGAGATGATTTTGAGAGCTTAATATGTTCATTGGATCATTGGTTGAGTTGCTTGTTGGATTGCATTCATGTCTGTGTTTTTCATTTCTCGAAAAACTATTTTTAAAAGCTAGCTCGACACCTCCTCGATACCTAGCTATCTGTCGAGTTTCTCAAGCTTTTCTTATCGCAATCTTAACAGCTTCTCAACACCTGGTGGATCAATCGAGAAAGCTCCTGCCTTCTCGATACCTGGTCAATCAATCGAGCTTTTGTTTTGTATCTGGTGTTCTATTCCTTGATACCTTCTCGACACCTGAATCTGTCGACGACCATTTTACTCAACACCTCCCTCGACAGATAGCTCGACATCTCTTGATACCATCATCTATCGAGCTTTATTGAGGTTCTATTTAAGCTTTCTCATGCAATCCGGTTCTCATTTTCTTGATCTCTCTCAATCTATTTGCACCTGTTCACCTCCCAAACTTTCTTTTCTCACTAAAAACCTTCAATCCACGTGTTTTTCAGCCTTTCTTTGCTTCAAATCACTTAGTATGCTCTCTTATCTCTTCATTCTTCATGCATTTCATGATTTGAAACCTAGGTTTTAGGGTTTTTGAAAAATTTTGGGGTTTTTCAAAATTGATGAGTGTTTATTGTAATTTTGGGATGGGTTTTCATTTAAATGTGTTTAAAATCTCATACATTGCATCACATTTGCATTATAATGGTATTTTCATGCATTTAGATGTGTGCATTATGCTTGTGTGCTGGTAGGATTGGATTGGGCTGAGCCCAAGATGAAATTTCTTTTGCATGTCATATGTTCATGCATTCCCCATGCATATGTACTCTTTATTCAATATACTTGTTATATTTGAATTGCTTTGGGACTTTTCTGATTATTTCTCTCCCTCTCCCTCTCTTTCTGTTTACGTTAGTTATGTCTAAGGCACCTAAGCGTAAATCTACTCTGGCTCGGAACCCTCTTCGTTCTGGAGCTTCTTCATCTTCTGATTCTACTCCTTTCTTTCTTCGGTTCCGTGATGATGATGCCCACAAGGCATTCTTGGAGAACTTTTCTAGATGAGGTGTTCATTCGGAATGCCAAGTCATTTTGGCGGACTTCACCGACACCGACCTTCCCGATGTCATTCACAATCGGGGATGGGAGTCACTGCGTGACGTCCTAGTCATTTGTCCTCTCATGCTTATCCAGGAGTTTTACTCCAACATGCATTGGATTGATCGTTTAGTACCTCTTTTCATCACTCGCGTTTGAGGTACGCGTATCCCTATCACACCGCAACTTGTTGCGAATTGAAAGTTCAATATGGGTATGAAACACCCTTGAACGTTTAGACCCCAAATACAAAATTATCAAATCAAGCTTTATATCAAACAATTAATGTGCGGAATATGATAACAAGCTATAACATAATTGATAACAAAACTAAGCCAAATATAAACACATCCACAGCAATAAATATAAGGCAAAGATAAAGGAAAGGAAGATGCAAACACACGGACAACACACAATGTGTTATCGAAGAGGAAACCGAAGCCCTCGGTGTAAAACCTCTCTGCCGCCCTTCAAGCGGTCAAATAATCCACTAGAAAATGTAGTTGGGATACATGAACAGTAATAGACCCTCCAAGCCTAATCTACCTAGGTACCTAAGCCCTTCAAGCTTCTTGCTCCAACGAGGTTGCGCCGAACCTTTTTCTTTTCTAGCTTACCGGATTCCGCTATAGCCCATAGCATCAACCAATATAGATTGGTTCCTTCCTAACTGCTTCCCAAAGCACCAAATAAACCTTCTCACGGATATGGGTATGGTGAGAAAAGGATTTGGCTAAGAACCTCTCAAGGATATAACAATGGAGAGGGAGAGAGTAAAGGAATTTGTAGAGACTCTAAGGTAAAGATTGGGGATGAGGTAATCTTGTTTTTCTCTAGGATTTTCTCTCACAAAATTCTCTCTAGAAGCTCTCTCAAAATGATGGGTATAAGGGTGTATATATAGTAGGGTGAGAAGGGAATGCAAAACGTCAATTTTTGCCAAACAGGGCAAGTTGGCGACTTGAACTCGCGGCTTGGCCAAGTCGCGAAATCAAGTCACGACGTAACGGCCTTGCCAGACTAGAAATTTTGTCCTGTAGCGTGACAGCTGGCGTGACCCTTCAGCTTCCCAGTGTGCCTCTCACATGACTGCATTTCGCAACTTGCCAATCGCGAACCACCCGCGAGTCCTAGTCGCGAGACTCTGTTTTTCTTGCACACTCTGGAGCTTTTCTTCACATCTTCTCACACACTACCCTTACAATTTTCCCACCTAAATACAGGGTTACTAAGTGCTAAATTACAAGCAAATTGGTCATGGAATAAAGCCAATTAGATGGTTGATTAAATTCAACCTTACACGGATGTGCTTCAGGTTCCTAGGATAGAGTTTCCTAACTATCCTCGTTGTGAGCGTCTGAGGACTGTGTCCAAGGATGAGCTCATATCTGCTTTTTGTGAGTGGCCTTCTAAGTGGGGTGAGCGTCAGTTTACACCATGTCCGCCTTTTGCTAAAGGTCCTAGATTCTTGAACATGGTGATAACTTTTGTACTCCATCCTCTCTCTCATTACAACTCCATTACATAGCATCGTGCTCAATTTTTGATGTCCCTACTTAAGCATCTTACTATAGACTTCCCTTCTCACTTCATTCTTTCTATTATAGATGTTCATCTAAATTCGATGTCCCGTGATAAGCTCATCTTTCCTTTTGTTATCACGAGGATCTTACGCCATTTTTCTCTCCCTTTTCCTGTGTCTGACCATTTCACCTTCATGTGTGCCATAGACACCGCTACCGTAAAACGTAGTGAGACACAGTTTTGGTTGTGACAAGAGTCAGTAGCACCTCCCTCTGGTTCAACTCCATCTCGTTCGGCACCATCTTGGTTTGCTTCATCTACATCCGCTCTTTCTTTTTCCATGGGCGATGTGTCACTTGGAGACATCATGGCGTAGCTGTAACACATAGATGCTCACCTTGATACACTCTCTACTGAGTTGTATCAGGTGAACGTTTGTGTTAGTCGTATTGTACAACGGCAGGCGGCTATGGGTGGTTTTGCTCCTGAGGCTTCTCCTTCACCACCTCCTCTAGTGGCTTCTGATTCTGATGCTAAGGATGATGATGATGATGGCGATAACGATGATGCTTTGGATAATGATGATGGAGATGCTAGCTCTACCAATGATATGTCTACTTGACACTCTTACCCTTTGTCACTCGTGACAAAAAGGGGAAGTAGTTTTAGGATATGAGAGTAGTCATTCTTAGGAGGAGAGTTAGTATAGAACATTTTTGTTAGGGGGAGTGTTGTTGATATGAGGGATGTAGTAAGGATATTATGTATCTTTTCTTTTCTTTCTTTTTAGATACATTAATCTTGTACATTGGGTTTTGTGACCATTTTTACACATACATTGTACTTATATTCTTTATATGTGGATGTATGTTTCTTTCATCTATCTTTACATGTGTTGTTTCTTTTCTCTCTTTATATACATGCTTCCTATACTTATATGCAATCTATTATTTATGTCTCATACAAAGATGCCTTAATGAGTTTTGTTTAAAGTGTTTCAGAAATACAGGTTGTCAAAGTCTACTTGCTATAAACTCTCTTCTTATAAAGTTTTTCAAGAGTTTGTGTTAGGATAGATTTTATTGTATTCAACAAGTAAATATGAGTTAAGTGATTTATGACTTCTCTCATATGTTCATTTGTTTGTTGTGGTTTTGTCATGGATTGTTAAAGGGGGAGATTGTTAGTCATGGATTGTTAAAGGGGGAGATTGTTAGGACATATGTGTTTTACTTGTTAAGAACATATGTCATTATTTTAGGTAATTGGCTAATCCTTTGACAAAACGCACTTTATTTGTAATTGGGTAGATCTAGGATGTGTTGAAATACTTCAAGAAACCATGTTTCAAGATCAAGTGTTGAAGCCTTCAAGTCTGTCCAAGAAAACAAGTTGAAAGTGCAAAGTTACTAAAGCTCGACAGCTAGCATGTGTTAAGGTTTAGAAAGCCACTCAAGCCCGTGTGCTCGACACCTGCTCGACACCTGCTTGACACCTCCTATCTATCAAGGTTTAAGAAAAATAAATTTTTCTGTTATGTTTTCTTGGGATCCGTGTTTATGTGTTTGGGCCTTCTTTTCTCCTAACCCTAGACATATAAAATGATTGTTTTAAGGGCCGTTAAAGAGTACACAAGTTGCATAAGCATTAAGCAAAGTCTGTTTAAGATATTTGTGACCAAAGACAAAGTTTTGCCCCAATTCATCTCTTCTGAAGAAGTTGCTGTGTATGTGTACATTTGGGTTTTGTGACCAAGCATCTTCTTGATCTTCATCGTGGATGAACTGAAGAACTTTGTAGCCAATAACTCTTTCCAGTTGGTGATTGAAGTCACATACTGGGATCCACGTATTGGTTAGTCACGTACTTGGGAGCCGTGCATCAAAAGGGGAAATTGTCACTACAAAACAATTTCAATTGGGTATTGGGGTAAGGGTTCAACCGTAGGTTGGTATAAGGTACTAGGATTCCTTTACTTGTAACCGCTTGTTGTGATAATAGTGGAATTTCAGGAGTTGTGACCTGAAAATCACCCGATGGGGTTTTTGCCGTCAAGTTTTCCCCATTAGTAAACAAATCACCGTGTTATTTATTTTCCGCTGCATAATTAGTTTATTGGTGATTTGTTTGTGCTACCATGCGTTTGCATGTTAATTTGATTAATTAATAACTTGGCTAATTAATCAATTAATTTAATCACAAGGGGTCAATATGTTTTTGGCCTATCAATGATCAAACAAGTGCCCATAGGAACATAATAGCCACCAACATTACAATCTTCTATAGCTTCACGCAATCCTGTGATAGGACCTAGTGGGTATAGACGCAAAGTTTCCTTAACAATGGCTTAGAGGTAGCCTAAGTTCTTGATATTAGATTCTTCCACCTAGGTGTGTGCAGCCAACCCACCAACCAATCAAAATCAACCTAACTTAATGCAACCCGCTGGGTTGGGTTCGAATCATAATAATCACAAACCCACCTAACTTGATCCGACCTACCTATATATTTAAAATTTAAATTATATATATTTAATATATATTAAAAAATATATTATATAATTCAAAAAAATTATTTAATTTTTATTCTCCTATTTAGCTCTTCCTATATAAAACCTAATTACCTCGCAAACCCTAACAATCTTATTTCTCTCTCTACCGCCTCCTACTCCCACTCTCCTATTCCACTCCTATTTGTTTAAAACTGAGCTGAGATACTAATTCATGTATATTTTTTTTATCAACTTAGTTTGATATTTTTTTTCTAAGTGAGTTGAAATACTAGTTCATGTGGCAATACGTGATTAAGACTTACAATAAATGAGTAAAATAAGGACACAATATATTACCAAAAAATTCTAGGTGGCAATTGTTAGTAGTAAGTGAATATTGATGTCAATGGTAGACTAAGATAAAAACTAGTAACATTTCTCATAATAAATGTAACCAAAACATACCAATGTTGTTGCCTTGATAATGATTTAATGCATATGGCCAAACATGCCATCATCCTCAATTATGGATAACATGACATCAATGTTGCACACCTTCATTCACAATTTGCCTATTCGCCACCCCCAATCACCGTCTAAGTTATAGTCATACTCCACTTCAAGCTTCCAACCTCCACTCAACGACTGCCGCCTTTTCTCCCTCGAGCTTAGTCATTGGTGTATTGTGTGTAGTGGTATTTCTAACTTTGCTTACAATTGAAATGAGCGTGTTTAGTGTATATCAATTTATGTTTTTGACTTTTGAGTCTTGAGATAATGCCAACTTTCTATATATTTTGTTGTGGCTTACAACTTGCATTGCTTATGTTATATAATATTAGGGTATGTTTGGTATGATTAATAGCTCCTGAAATGGAATAACTATACATATATAATAACAATTCAGTCATTTGGTTGTATCTTTATTTCATGAATTAGTTATTACAAAGGAATAGCTATTCTTTAAATTGAAGAATATTCATTCCTCTTTAAAATGGATGTAACAGTTATTTCTTAGTACACATAATAGGTCTTAAATTAATATATTTTCAAAAATATAAATTTTCCTTATACATCATCTTTACAAACTTTCCATATGTAACAACCAAATTTAAGGACAATAAGTTAGTAATAGTTATTCCATTACATTATTCTCAGTAATAAAGATTACTATTCCTAATGTAATTTCTATTCAGTGTACCAAACGTACCCTTATTATATTTGATATTTGATAATAGTAATATATGTGTACTTATTCATATTTGTTTGGTTTTATTAAAAATAATTTTAGTACATTAAAAGAGAGTTGGGTATATGAAATAAAATTAGTTTATGAAATTAAACACTTTTTTAGTCATGGAAGTTTTTCTTTTTTTTTTCTTTTTTTGGTTATATTTAACTTAGCCTGACCAAGTGTGCATACTGACCAAGTGTGCATAATTTGTACCTCGAAAAAAAAAAAAAAAAANCTAGTTTATAGCCAAACATTATTTTTATGAATGTTTTAATATCACTTTTATAGAAAATATAAAAATCTATTAAAAAAATCAATTACCTTTTTCTTTTCTCCTTAAAAGTTTATAAAATTTCTTACTAAACCAATTCCTTTAAGGCATTCATTCAATTTTGTCATTTAGAATAATTGCAATTGCACTAATTAATCCTCAAGTCAAGCACCTCTTACAAAATGTCCCACATTCAAAACTTTTCTTTAATTTTTCTCGTGATTACTAACTAATGGTATGTTTGGTTGGGATGATTTTGGGAAAGATGGAAAAAGATGAGAGGAAAATAAGAGAAAAAATAGTTGGGAAATGTGTTGGGTTGGAAGGCAGAGGAAAAGAGAAAATAGTGGGGATCGACTGTTTTCTCTTTGGATCCACCAAATTACAATCTCTCCAAAATAGAGAGAAAACTTTTGTGCACATGGAAAGAATATTTGGTCTTTGCTACTTTGCTACTCGTTATTCCTTCCTTTCTTTTTTTTTTTTTCCTCATTCTCCGCTCCACCTACTTCCTTTATTCACTTTGGACTTCTTTTCTTCTTCTTTTATTCTTTGTTTTTAGTTAGCTCCTGTTCTACGCTTCTATCTTCTCTCTTTTTTCTTCGCTTCCTTTCTTTTTCTTTTTCTTTTTTTCTTTTTTTTAATATGGATGCCTCTTTTTCAAATTAACTATATAAAAGTTAAAAGATAAAAAGCTAAATCTTAAAGGTAATGCCAAACAGACAAATGCTAGCCACGTTTTTACATACAATATACTATTCAAGGAATAGTTTTCTTATTTCATATATATTATATATTATATATATATATATATATTTGGAGGTTTCTATGATAGTTCATGTGAGCTTCTTTGTTTGTCCTTAAAATTTTATTTTTTGAGAGTCGGGAGAAAGTTGAAAGGAAAGACTAAGGTCCGTTTCGATACAACTTATTTTATTGAAAATTAAAAACTGAAAACTGAAAACACTGTAGTAAAATAATTTTTAAATGTATAAATAGTACCGTGAGACTCATTTTTAATGAAAAAGTTGCTGAAAAGTGAAGTTTATGGGTCCCGTGAACAGTGCATGGGACCCACTTATGTACACTGTACACAAGAGAAAAGTCAACCACTGCTTCAGGAAAAAAAAAAAAATGAAACTCAAAATGCATACATACAATAAGCCCAATCCAAACGAGGCTTAATGCACTGTGATGAGTGGGTAGATGGTGTGGGGTCCAGGCTTTCTATGAGTAGGTCACACCAAAAAAATAAAAGGTAAGCATTGAATTATTTCTTTTTCAGTGCGCAACAAACGATATCGTGGTTAACCTTTTTTATCAGAAAAGGAAGAAAACCAAATTTGAGAACAAGAACGATGTCGGAATAATATCGTGGGGTTAATGTACCTTTACTCGTGTGTTTGTGGACCACAGAACAATGGCGGTTTTATGAATTTTTCTTATATTAATCATTAAGAAATTTTAATTATGGAGAATTTAGTATAAAAAGGAACTTAAATATATCGATATTATCAAATAAAATACACAGTTACATAATGTTTTTAATTTTCTTTTATTAAAAAAATGAAAAAAAAAGTATTTATGAAAGATAAAGTGACGAAAATAGAGAATGCTGAAATGAGAGTAATAAAGTGAGAGAGTCTGAAATAAGGATAAATTAAGAAGAGAAAAATGGAGAGAGAGAGAGAGAGAGAGAGAGAGAGAGAGAGAGAGAGAGAGAGAGAGGTACCTGTTGCAACTGCAAGCTAAGCCACAAAGAAAAACTTATAAGGCTACAATATTTCCCTTGGTACAGTTTTTTAAGAAAAAAGAAATTAAATATTATTTTTATGAATGAGTTGAACGAGTATGAATCTAAATAATTAGAGTTTTTATTTATTTTTTAATGGGCTCTTTGTTGAATATTTTCTCATTTGCTATTATTTAGTCAAATCTTCTTGTGTTTGAATTATGTTTGCTAATATTTGGCTAAATTTTAGAATTGTGTCAAGGACACAACAACTAAGTTATTAATTCTCAAGTTGGCACTCAAGTTTATTTTATTTTTTATTTTTTATTTTTTTAAGATAGACAAAACATATATATATTCTTTGCAAGTCAAAGGGTTCCCCTATCTTTGCAAGTCAAAGTGTTCCCCTATCTTACGTAAAAAACTGAGCAGGCCAGCCAAGCTGGCATCCACTTCCACTTTTCTTTTTCGTTTTTTTTTTTTTTTTTTTTTTTTTTTTTTTTTTCGTTAGAAAAAAATCAGTAGTTAATTATAATATATAGGGTATAAAAATCAAGATCAATTAATTTTTTTTATGTATATTTTTAGATATTCTATTTCGAATTATAATGATTTATTATATATTTATTTTAATAATTATAAATTATTAATTGATATTTATAATGTCAGCAATTCGACCACTGGTCCGACCTCAATCAAATCAAAAATCGAGAACCATTTCTCAAAGAAAAAAGTTAGCAACATTTGCGTCATACCTCAAAATGATTAATTATAACTAAAACTTTTTGTAGTTGTTAATAAATCTCAAATCAACCCAGCATATATTTGATATGGAACTAATCACACACCTATACAACACACACTTAGTCATCATCCAATTGAATCTAGAACATCACAAAAACCATGCCTGCTTTGAGGAATTAGTGCATTTTGAATTATTCCAAATGACTTATCAAAATCACCTTGAATTTTTTCTGGAAAAATTAGATAAAAACATGAATATGAACACTTGGACATCTGAACATAATTTCGAATGATATAAAGTGGAGCAAGTCTAAAGAGTTAGAGATAATGCATACGAGAACGTTCCTCCCTCCCTCTTGCCTATAAAACACTTCATTGAAAAGACTTACAGACCTCTTATCCACAGCAGAAAATTTTAAGCAAAAAGACCAATGAAATTGAACATATCCTGAGCAATAGCAATGGGACACTACACTACAATTTTTTACGTATATTATTATTACTATTACTATTATTATTATTATATTATTATTATACTTTTTTGCTCCTTATAACATCTTCCTTCGTTGAGGTATTGCGAAATAATAACACCATCTCTATATATCTTTATAAAACGACAATCCCTCTTAAGAAATTTTATTTTATTTATTTTATTTATTTCTTTTAATAATTTGATAGTTTAATGGTTTGAATCGTAAATATTTCAATCAGGAATATCAAAATAAGCCAGCAAACCTATAAGACTTTTGGGTTTTTTAAGAAATTTCAAAGATTTAGAAAGTTAACAACAACGTGTGTCCCAAATTGTCTAGGGAAGGAAAATGGAAAGACCATACATATAATATACAAAAAATGGTAACACACGTTTCAAAACTGTGAGAGGCAAGACGCGAACAATATGAGGATATGAGTTGTTACAAGTAATATCAATATATAATTCATAAGATTAACTTACCCTTGTGTTTCAACCAAAAAAAAAAATTGCACTTGTTATAATATCTAAAAACTTTTTTTTGTTTTTGTTTTTTTT
Organism: Quercus suber; assembly: GCF_002906115.3. Lineage (NCBI taxonomy): Eukaryota > Viridiplantae > Streptophyta > Magnoliopsida > Fagales > Fagaceae > Quercus > Quercus suber. Next base: position 140,328 of record NW_027070341.1, read on the forward strand.
TTCTTTTAAATTTGTTCCAAAAAAAAAAAATATGCTGACTATATGCAAGTATGGCTTCTAGAAGCCATACTTGCATATAGTCAACATATATATATATATATATATAATTTTTTTTTTTATATTAATTTCCATATACAAACATACTAAATTTCGATGATATGGATTAATTATGACTAAGCATGCTTTGAAGTATGACTATAAAGACTTGTTGGGTTAAAATATGATTAAAAAAATGACAGGACTAGAACTTACTATGATGAAATGTGGGCATGAATGTTTAGCAAGAAGAAGGAAAATATGGTGATGGTAATTCTTTGCATGAAATGCATATTATGTGTTGATGACATGAAATCATGAATGGATACTACCGGTGTGGTTGGTCTAGTTGTTATGGCTCACTCCTAAGATTTTGGGAAGTGGAGGTCCCAAATTCGAATCTCACAATGAGAAGCGCTCAGAAAATAACTTTATGCTCTCGGCTCATAATTATTAGCGTCCCCAATGGAACTAGGTATATAATTATGACTCATCTGGATCCCCTGCTCCTGCAAGCCTAGACCAAACGGGCAGAGTGTCACTATAATCACGCTCAAATGAAAGACGCCAACTCAGGTCACTCCCTTCTACTCATATTTGTTCATCAAAAAATAAAAATAAAAGAATGGATGAAATGTATGAACATGCATAACATAATATATGGTCATTAAATTCTAAAAGACTTATTTTTTAGTTGGATGGATTATGTGTCTAACATCTTCCCATTCAATAACCTAGCTTCAATTGTGCTTATATGTGGGTTCTTAAACCAAGTAATTTTCCATGTAATTTTTTTATTTTCTGAATTGTTACTAATTTTATTAATTTTCATTTTTATTAAATTAAAATAATTGGAAACTACATTTTTAAAACCCTCAATTTAAGGAGAATGGCATTGTCGGTTAACTATTTTGAGGACAAGTACCTGTTAGACCCCTCACCCTTAGGTTGTGGTTCTCGCAACAGTGTACTCTGATCTATGCGCCCCTATTTAATCAACTTTTTATGTATACTGTGTAATTGTGTTAAAAAAAAAAAAAAATTGAAAAATGATGACACGTTTAGACACACTCAAACCATTAATCCAAAGTTGATTTTCTTTATATATGATTTATTCAAAACCAATCTAAACCCGTTTTTCTATTATCAAACCTTGTCCTTGAAGAAAAATATTGACTCTACCGTACCGTTGGTGTTCAAGAAAGATCTTATAAGAATGACGTGTAATTCCTCCTAGCAAAAAAAAAAAAAAAAATTCAACAAGAAGAAGAAAGAAGAAGAATAACGTGTTTGACTTCTATTGAATTGACTTGGATCGAATAGACAGTGCTGTCCTATTTAGACCATATATATAACAGAAGTAATGATGTGCTAATTATTCGTGTCTTTTGTAGCTAGCAAAAAATAGATGCCAAGACTTCCATCAGGGTTATCATCATTCGGATGCTTATTATCTTTTTGTTTCTCTCATCTACGTACACGATGGTGGTTGCCGAACCAAACAATGTCGTCCCACGAGCAAGTAAGTCCCTTGTTTTCCCATGGTTGCATGCAATATCTTTGTAAACGTTTTATATTCATGCACAGTTAGGTTTTATAGTCATGATCTTTGTCATGTTTGCAGAGAAAAATAGTATCCTGCGAGGAAATATTGTCCAAATGAAAGTTGGTGGGAAACCCGGGGCAAAACCTTCCCCACCTGACCACACAGGTTGTCAAACCTGCAACAAAAGTTGATCTGTATCATTCAATCGAATGAAGAAAATAAAATTGTGACGTTAATGGTATATAGATTGTCTTTTTTTATGAACAATACTTGTAATATAGGATGGAAATAGTGGAAATCAATAAGCTAGTCCAAGAGTGTCCTGTGTTTTGGTCCATATGTCAACATGGAAAGCTTGTAATAATTACTACGTAATGTGAGACTTCGATGTGGAAATCTCCTTTAACGAAGTTATTTAGTAATAAAAAGTTTAGTGCATAACAGAAGGGTTATAAATATTTGAGATTATGATTTGACTACATTTCCTCGCTCGTGAATTTCCATTGTTCATACTTGAAATTCATTTTGCTTTTCTTCATTTTCATTGGATATGGGTTCATACATAATATTCCATTTGCCTTTTTCTTTTTTCTTTTTTTCTCTCTGCTTTTCTTTTTCATTAGATATGGGGAAGTGTTCATACTTGAATTCATTTTGCTTGTTTTGAGGATCTCCTTTCACAAATGAAAGAGAATTAAGTGCATGTTTGATACATTAAATGAGAATTGCAACATGAATAATAATCTTTATTACTATAAATAAAATATGTCATAATTGAAAGACTAAACATACACACACATTGGGTTTTATATATATAATTTTATAACTGTTATGTGCATATGGAAAGTTTGTTTATTTAAAAAATTATTAATTTTGAAAATTATTACACCTACTAAGAAATAACTATTACAATCTTCTTACAAATGAATAATTATTCCTTGTTTTAAAAAATAGTTATTCATAAAAACTAATTATTTATGTAATAAAAAACAAAACAAAATTAAAAAATAAATAAATCATAAGAATAACTATTACATTGCAATGTTTATTATAGTTTACAAAACATGCCTTTCGAGTCTAAATGTACCCCTCTCCTCAATGGCTACTCAAGCATTACTCCTTTTGTTGAAGATATTTGATTATTTAGTTTAATATTGTATTAGCCCAACAGGCCCAATTTAGCATATGGTATTTGATGGAAATTTAGACCCCTTAACACACAACCAGATTGAGTAGCCTAGTTAATTAGCCAAGTTGTTACTTAGTCAAATTAAGCAATTCTAGGTTAAAACAATCAAACAATCATATCAAGAATATATAGCAGCGAAATAATAAATAACACAAGATATGATCACCCAGGAAAACCAAACCGGTAAAAAACCTAGGGAGGATTTTACCCACCGATCCTCAAGGCAAACCAGAATTCACTATGAAAGAATCGAAGTTCATACAAAAGGACTTACAAGCTCCCCACTCGACTTCCTAATGCTACCTACCAGTAGAACTTACTGACACGACCCCATGCAAGCTCTGAATCTACGGACTCCTTCTTTCTTGAATTCTTCAGTCAGCTACAAGCACCCACGCTTGATATTCTTTAAGTTTCAATGGTAGCAACCAAGTTGATCATCAAGACGTTGAAGTAATCTCAATCTTGAAAACCCTAAGTTTTGTGTAAAGGAAAGCTCCTCTAGATCTCACAAGAGATTTACACAAAACAGCAATGTATGAGCAACAATACAACTGGAGCAACTCTAAAAACGTGGCTAGGGTTTTGCCTTATATACCTAGGGCAAAAACATAAAACCTTAAATGTTTTAATGAGTTAGGGCTGAGTTGGAAAACTACAGAAAAACGCAACCTGATCGATTTTTGATCAATCGAATCTATTCTTCGATCGATCGAGCCAGACCGAAATGCCCCAATGCATCTACAGTCTCTCGATTCCAACTTTACAATAATTAATCAACTTTGAGCACACTTTAACAAGACTAAACATATTGTTTTGATCATGGTTTGCCAATATTACAAATTAGAGTTCTAAATACATAAATTCCTAAACCTTTAGAACCTAACAAACTCCCCCTTTGGCAATCCGTGACAAAACCCTAATTAAAAGCTCAAAGTTTACAAGTAAAAAGCCATTTACAAAAATAATGCTCATAAACTCAAATTCAACCCTAACTACTGTCCATCGGTTGCAAGTGTAGATAGCAGCTTTGTTGAATCAACCTGTATATTCCTGAAATACTCAACAAACGCATAAACGCATGTGTGACAGAAAAGAGTAAAACAACAGGTATAACATTCTTGTAAGATTCACACAACACAAAATAAAGACATATATGAATGAACAACTCATAAATATAAATCAATAAGCAGTGAATCACAAAGCAACAAGAATCAAAGAATATAACATGTATATCAATCAATGTTACTCCCTTTAACATGAATATCCCCAAAAATGATCTACAAAGTGAAGCACCTAGATACAATCTAAAAACTCCACAAGCTCCAAAAACAAAAAGTCTCCCCTAACTACAAAAACTCCTCTACAAGTCAAAAACTCAAAAACTCCACTCCTCCTTTTTGTGACGGAATGCCAAAGGGCAATCACAAGTCGCCATCAAAAGGAGGTGGTGAGGGTGAATGAAGACGCGCAAAGTCGGCTTACAGAGCACGAATCTCATCTAGCAAGTCCACCAAAATATGACCATGAGCTGCCTGAACGGTCCAGACAGTCTCCAGGGTACGACGAACATCAAAATCAGTCGAAGGAGGTGGAGGAACATCAGCAGCAGCAGCAGCATCACCAACTGGATCAGGAACATCCTCACCAGCAAGACCTGTAGAAGAAGAAGGAGGAGGTGCGCTACCAGACGGCTCAAACCTAGGGTGTTTAGAACCAGCTCGAAGATGAGCGGCCCTCTGTCTAAGAAAAGACGCACCTATGGGAGCTATCACATGAACGGGCTCAGAGGAAGGGAAGCCACTAAGATCAAGATAAAGCAAAATCCTATGAATAAAAATAGGATGCACAAGAGCATGAGTAGTAGATGAACTCCTATAAACATCGTTCAAAGAACGAAGAAAGAGATGAGGAAAACTAATAGGAGCATCAGTAACCAGGGCGTACAAAAATACACACCTCTCAAGAGGAATGGTGTGAACATGAGA
>NW_027070341.1:146724-212766 GCF_002906115.3 Quercus suber
ATCCCAGATTTATCAGAAGGATACTTTTGAACATTCAGCATGTGATCAAGTTTAGAACTAGCAATCTAGCAACAATAGATAAATCATGTTCTAAAGTTTTAACTTATCAAGTAAAAGCATGTTCTCAGATTTCACATGATTCAAAAGATATTAGCATCAAATAATTTAACAAGCAAATTTTTCTTTCAAGCTCAAGAGAATCAATTTTCTTCAGGCCAAGTTCAACATTCATAGCATCCTTTGCAGCAACTTGCAAAGTTATTATAGCCTCTTAAAGATCTGCATCCTCAGAGAGGCCCATCAGAAGGTTCTCCTTAACAGATATGCTTCATTGATTACGTAATAGCAATGAAAGCAATGAAGTTTCCATCCTCTTCACATTCAGACTCATCATCAGAACCTCATTATCACTAAGGGTTACAGCCATAGTTTTACCTTATTTCTCAAGAATGTAAGACATTCAGATTTAACATGATCATACCCTTGACAACCAAAACACTAAGCACCCAAAGAATTGTTTGAAGATTGACCTACTTTTTTCTCTAGATTTCAAGTTATTAACCTTAGTGGATCATTCTTCCTAAAGTTTCTAGGTTCAGCAGTGTTTATACCTCTTGCCTTTCTATTTTATTTCTCAGAAAGTTTCTAAAATTCTTGCAAGGTAAGCTATCTCTATAGCAGAGAGCTTATCATCAAATCCACCAGCCTCAACATCATCAACAACTTAAGAGCCATTGATTTGATTTGTTTGTTTTGGTAAGTCAGACTCATAGGACTGAAGAGATCCTACAAGCTCATCAACAGGATGGATCCACATCCTTGCTCTCAGTAATGGCAGTCACTTTGGTCTAAGTCTTCAGTTAACGATCTAAGTATCTTCCTAACAATTTTAGGTTGATCATAATTTCACCCAAATTAAAAGCAGAATTAACAATATCATTCAGTTTGGCATAAAATTCATCAAAGGATTCATCATCAGACATCCTAATGCTCTCAAACCTAAAAGTTAATTGCTGCAGTTTGTTTATCTTAACTGCCTTTGTGCCTTCATGCACAGTTTGAGGATTTTTCAAGTAGTATGAGCAACCTCAATATTAGAGATCCTCTTAAATTCCTCCATAGAAACAGCATTGAAGATGCATTCATAGCTTTGCTATTAAAGCCTGCTCTTCTTTTTTAGAAGTTGCCACTCACTCACAAGAGTAGTGGGCTTCTCCCATCCATATTCAACGGAATTCCAACTCTCTCATCAATAGATTTCAGAATGCCTTCATCCTTACTTTCCAATAAGCATAGTTATTCCATCAAAGTGAGGAGGAAACAACAAGAGAGTGTCCATGCTCCATGACAACAGGGTTAAGAATCAGCTCAGAGATCAAAAATCTCAAACAAAAGAGCAACCTGCTCTGATACCACTTGATGAAATTTAGACCCCTTAACACACAACCAGATTGAGTAGCCTCGTTAATTAGCCAAGTTGTACTTAGTCAATATAAGCAATTCTAGATTAAAACAATCAAACAATCATATTAAGAATATGTAGCAGCGGAATAATATAATAACAACAAGATATGATCACCCAGGAAAACCAAACCGAAAAAACCCGTGGAAGATTTACCCACCGATCCTCAAGGCAAACCAAAATTCACTATGAAAGAATGAAGTTCATACAAAAGGACTTACAAGCTCCCGCTCGACTTCCTAATGCTACCTACCAGTAGAACTTACTGACACGACCCCGTGCAAGCTCCGAATCCACAGACTCCTTCTTTCTTGAATTCTTCAGTTAGCAGCTACAAGCACCCACGCTGATATTCTTTAAACTTCAATGGTAGCAACCAAGTTGATCATCAAGATGTTGAAGTAATCTCAATCTTAAAACCCTAAGCTTTGTAAAGAAAGATCCTCTAGATCTCACAAGAGATTTACACAAAACAGCAATGTATGAGCAACAATACAACTGGAGCAACTCTAAAAACGTGGCTAGGTTTGCCTTATACCTAGGCAAAAACATAAAACCCTAAACGTTTTAATGAGTTAGGGCTGAGTCTGAAAACTATAGAAACGCAATCTGATCGATTTATAGAAAACGCAATCTGATCGATTTTGATCGATCGAATCTATTCTTCGATCGATCGAGCCAGACCGAAATGCTCCAATGCATCTACAATCTCTCGATTCTAACTTTACAATAATTAATCAACTTTGAGCACACTTTAACAAGACTAAACATATTGTTTTGATCATGTTATGCCAATATTACAAATTAGAGTTCTAAATACATAAATTCCTTAAACCTTAAACCTAACAGTATTTCTAGATCTGCGCTTGGACTCTCTTCTACTCTTTATAAATCCTACTAAGGTTCTTTGTATTTTTACTCCACTTATATATTAAAGATGTAGTCGTCAAGGGCTTTACACCAAGTCATTTTTGTGTGTTCCTTATGTTACTCTTTTATACTTCCGCTTTCTCTATCTCTTACAATTTATTAATACCTTTAAAAAGAATAAATTATCAAGAAAACAAACTGTTAAAAAAAAAAAAAGATGAAGAGAGAGAGAAGAGAGACGTTTATGCTTTATAGTATTTTTATCTTAAGAAATATCAAAGACTTAATTTGAAATATTTAATGGCAAAAACATCTTTTTTGATCTTTATATTTTGAGGTTCTTTTCATTTTTATCATCAATTTCTTTTATAACTTTAATTTTGTTCTTGAGTTTTTGAACCTATTCTCAGTTTAGTCCTTGCCTCATCTTAGTGATGGAACTTGCTAACGTGACTGATGGATTATATTGTTAGTACACATGTGGCTAATAAAATTTTAAAAAAAAATAAATAAAGGCAATAAAGTCATGTAAAATGTGTGTGTGTGTGAAATGATGAATTTTAAAAATTTAAAAAAAATGTAATTTTTCCCCAAATAAAAGCCTCAAGATTTTGTTTTTTCTTTCACTTTCGTGGCAACCTAACACTACAACAAGCATAGAGAAAATCTAAAAAATGTTGTACATACCAAGAGAAAAAAAAATTACACCATTTCTTTCTTTTATTTTCTTAGTGTTGTTTGTAGTCAAATACGGAGGCAAGGGGAGGGGAGAAGAGGGGGGAGGGGGGGAGAGGAGGGGGAGTGGAATGCCCCCCTACTCTAATCCATATTTAAAGCAACCCAGCAGTAAAAATGAAATGAACAAGAATAGGGAAGAGAGATGCAAACACAGATAACACTGAGATGTGTTATCGAAGAGGAAACCGAAGAACTCGGCGAAAAACCTCTCCGCCGCCCTCCGAGCGAAAATCGATCCACTAGACAATTAGTTGAGATACAAGGGTGAGCAAGAGACCCTCCAAGACTAATCTACCCTCTATACCTAAGCCCTCCAAGCTCCTACTCCAACAAGGCTTCTCGGAACCATGTCTTGTCTAGTTCCCCAGATCCCGCAACAAGCTCTATGTTGCATTTGCCATTCCAGGCTTCTTCCAATACTTTCCAGCAGCACCAAAACTTCACTTGACACTCTCAAAGGTGTGGTAAGTGTTTGGGCTATCAACCTCTCAATGATATAGAAATGGAGAGGTAGGAGATGAGGAAATTCCCAAAACAAATGTGTAAAGGATTGTGGGTATAACAATCTCTAACTCTCAAAGTGTTTGGCTAGGTTTTTCTCTCAGAAGCTCTCCTTAACATTTGTGGGTAATGTAAGTATAAATAGTGTAGGCACAGAAAGTGTGTATCAGACTGGACTGGCTGGCAGAACAGAATGCCTCGCGGGTGTCTCGCGGGAAGGCCTTACCCGCGAGATACTCGCGAGACACAACTGTCTCCATCTGGCCTAACTCTTCACATTCCAGCATGTGCAGGGCACATGTGTCACTTCGCAGGAAGCTAAGTCATGAGATACTCGCGAGAAATCTTCAGTCTTCAAATGCTTAAGTCTTCACACATAACTCTTACAATGAAATCTCACAATAAATACAGGGTACAACAGATTGAATATAATTACAATCAAATTTGGCACAGAATATAAGCCAACAAAACAAATAGTTGTAAATAACAACTTTACAATCTCCTCCTTTGGCTATTCCATGACAAAACCCCTAAAACAGACTCTAGACTTAAACGTGAGTTTGGGAACAGAGGCAAAACTCACTCACACCTAATCTAGAAGCTGTGAAGCACTTGCAAACATATACTGGTTACCTGAAACACTTGCACACAAATAAAACTTTCATTAAGCTTATGACAAGTTAAATACAAAGTACGTACATGAGCAAGTAAAGTATGATCAAGTTTGTAAGTACATCATAACATGTAAGCATATCTTGATCAAACAAAAAGAACCAGTCATTAAAGAATGACTACAATGAACATTTAGAAAGTAAATGCTCATTCGGACATGCAATGCAATTAAGAAAAATCCAAAGGATCAATTGCATGTCCAACACTCAACCAATGCAAAATACACTAAGTACTTGCATCTAGGATAAAAGATCCTACTAGGGCACAAGAGTGAGGTACTTAAGACATATTAGCAATATCTTTAAAGTACAAAAAAAATGCTACAAAAGCATTAAGATGAACACAAACTAAACTAAAATAAAACTGAGATTAAAACAGAGTATTTAAGTTTTAAACAAAAGCAGTAACAACTATAAGCATAAAATAGCAGTTATGAAAACCAAAATAAACAGAAGTAAACCGTCTATGAACCAATAACCAATGCTTATAAGCCTAAACCTATGCTCTCCCTAACGTTGTGCAAGCTCTTCCTCAGCTCCCCCTCAAAATTTTCTCCCCCTTTTTGACCGGAATGGCCAAAAAGGCTAGAATTGATCAGACTCTGAATCTAATCCATATGTCATGGACAAGTCATTGATCTGGGAAGACAATGCAGTTATCTGTCCCTGGACGTATGCAAACTGGGTCACTGTGTGCTGCACATGGGAATCAAGCACTGTAGACATCTGGTCCATTTTAGCTAGTAATTGATCAAGTTTGCTTAAGCCTTGTGTTGGACCAGAAGATGATGGCTGAGTTGTGGCCTCTAGAGCAGAAGTGACCCTATCAATCTCCTCCTCTGTATCTCCACCTTTGTCCTGCTCAACACGTGGTTGTGGTATGGTATACATACCAGTCTTGGAGCCTTTGATGTGTGCTGTGCTCCTAGTCAATGTATGACCACCAATAAGGTAGTCCCTCTGAACTACTATAAGGCCACTGGGAAGTTTGAGCTTTGCTTTAGCAATCAAGCCCATAATTAGAGAAGGAAACGGCATTACATTCCTTGAATTCTGCTTTGTAATGCTCTTCTTCAGGATATGGATGATATGGCCACACATGTTTACCTCCTTATGGGTAAAGAGATCATACAGGAATCTTGTTCTTAAAGCAAATAGTATGGTGAGGTTGGTGACCAAATACAAATTATGAATCATCACATAACTCAATGTCCTCATTTCTGAAGAAAATTTGATTGTGTTCATGGATGATTTCTTCAGTTCGCCACCAAGAACTTTAATCATCTCATCAGTAGAGCCCAATCTGTCCTCATATGCAATTGTAATTGGCTGAGATGGAGGACGAACTTCCAAAAAATCTTGGATGATCTCTCTTGTAATCACAAATTCTTTGTGCCTTACCCAGCACTCGATATGATCTCCGTTGATAGCGCATTTGAGAAAAACTCCTTAATTATCTCAAAATAAACAACCCCAACTGGATTCAATAGCTTGGTCCAAGTCCTGTCTTTGAACACTTCAGGGATGAATGTGTCCACAAGAGTTTCTAACTGAACCACCCTCTCCATTATGATTGTCTTTTCCTTGTAGCAGTCATTGTACTTCATATCTGCTTCAGCTGACTTGAAATGATCAAAATCAGTGTGTGCACGCTTTGAGGATGATTTCTTGGAGGCTGTATGCTTAGTGGGAGACATCTGCACAATTTCACAAAGCAGATATAAAACAAGAGCACAAACACAAACCAGAACACAAAACTTGATTAGATTCAAGTTAGTTCCAAAACAAATGAAATAAAACTTAAAATAGAGCATAATTAACTCTAAACAACATGATAAACACATAAAAACAAGAAAACATAAACACAATGCATGAAAACAAATAACTATGCATGTGTGTGCGTCTCGGTTCATGTGTTGATGCATGTGTGTATGTGTGGTGATCCATGAGGGTGCAGCACCAGATGCATGAAGGGTGCCTAGTGTGTGCAAAATAGGCAAAGAGTGTGAAACATACAAACAATGACCAAAAACTAATCAAGCAACGTCATATAAGTATAAACCCATAAATTGAAGTCACTTGAACCCAATTTAGCACAAAAATGTCACTCGGACATTTTGTCAAACACCTAGCATGCACATATGAACTTTAAGTATGAACAATGCATGAACATAGTGAAAACTAGCCTTAATACAAGTTAAAATGCCACACGAGGCCAACACAGATGCACAAACAGCAAATGGAACTCTGTCCAATCAAAGAATTTGAAAAAAAAAAAAAAATCGCTTAGAAAGGAAACCCAGCCCAATTTTTCGAAAATCCCCAATTTTCAAACCCTAAGCATAAAATTCTGCATAAATGAAGAAAAGCATGAAGTAAAAGTTTTAGAAAACATACCTTGAAGTTGAAAATGCGGGAAATATGCTTGAGAATGATGGGGTTTGAGAGAAATTTGAATTTGGGTTGAAAAGGGTTCAAAGAGATGAAGAGCGAGGGGAACGAGAGATTTTGAAAAACTATCACATCTGCTACATAAAAACTGAAAACACTCATTTTTCGCGAGTTAAAGAGTAGCAAGACAGTCGCGAGAAAGGCACCTAAAGCACAAAAACTTTCGCGAGAAGCTATAAGTTGCGAGACAGTAGCGATACAGTCGTGAGAGTTTCTGTGTGATTTTGGAAAAGTCCAATTTTGTCCAAATAGCATTTCGCGAGAAGCTATTGGTCACGAGGCAGTCGCAAGAGTTTCTGTGTGACAGGATAAAAGAAAATTTCCCTCAATCCCTTTTCGCGAGAAGCTCTAATTCGTGAGCTTCTCGCGAGAACACCTCTGAACTAGTTTTTGAAGAAAAACACAAAAATGTATTTTGAACAAAAACAAAGAGCACAAAAGTATAAAATCACTTCCAAAAACAAATAAAACACTCAAAAATCTTTTTGGGTTTGATCAACAAGTATTTGAGCATACACATCACATTTGAACATGTACAATCACACAAATGAGATAAGCATTCATGGAATCAAAGTCTTGTGTGTTGTGGGTGAGTATCAAGTGTGAAATAGTCCTTAAACAAGAGTGAAGCTTCAATGATCAATTCAATAGAATCACACACAACTGATACGAAATCAAGTGGACTATCTTAATTATAGAAATGAGTATATATGACCTCCCACAAATTGATTACATAGCTTAGAAGCTTTTCATTTGGCTTCTGCATAAATCATAAATTGATTACATTTGATTCATTTTGGATGATACATCTCCTTTTTTGAGATCGGTGCATGATATTTTTTATATATCAACATTTAGGATTAGCCTTTGGCTTTTAGAGCGCCATACATTTCAAAACACAAGTCGCTTTCTCTTTTTCCTAGTCAAATAATAGTATGTGCGACAGGCTTTTGCAGCTTAATATCTCTTTTCATTTGGAGATTTACATTTAGTGAGCTCTTTTGCAAAAACATAAAAATAAAGTAGGAAGAGATATAGACACAAGTCTATGCAAGAATCAAGACCATCAAGACTATTGACCAATCATTCATGACAAGCTTGAAGATCTATTTACAACAGTCACACATAGTCTTCAAGATTTCTTCCATAAAGATAAATGTGCATACATAACAAGCTAAGCTCGTAAATGTACTATGCCATTAGTACAAAGGTACTAGGCCAAACTCACATGTGATAAGCACAACACAAGAGATTAAACTTTTTATAGATTTTTCAATTTTTATGGGTTTTTGAATTTTTTGAACACACTAAAAAAAAATCGAAATAAAGTAAGATCAATAAAACAAAAAACAGGCACAAGCCAACAGGTAAAAGAAACATACTATCAAAAGAAGACAATGCATGATAAAATGTAACAGCAAAAGTCCCCAAACATTGAAAGAATTAATGCATGGACATGTGAAAATGCTTATGCATGTGTACCCCTTTTCACCTACACGGCACTTGCGTTTGGGGTGATATCCTTAAAGGATTGGATACGAGAGTTGGGAGTTTCAAACCGTCTAGTTAAGCTCTCCAAGCAAGTGATGAAAGCACCGATCATTTTCATCACATCCACCATGTTGGAATCATCATTTCGACTTCTTGATTGCTTTCCAGCCTAACTCCTTTTGTCCCTTTTAGGGCTATATGACCTCTAAACACTTGCATTCTTTAATGCCTTCAGCTTATGGCAGTTTGGTCTTGTGTGTCCTTGAAGTCCACAGAAATGACAGAAATGATGAACTCTTGGACCTCTTTGCAAGTTTGGAGAAGATTTTCTTTGAACTTTAGGCTTAGCGACAATTTGAGTACGAGGCTTATTCAACACTCATTGATCAGCTCCATTTTTCTTCTTTTCATTCTTTATTTGTTCAGGGGTAAGGGCAACTACAATTGGCTCTTTGGCTTTCACAAATCTCACATCTCTAGCGACATTGTCTAATGAGCTACTCCCTCCGGTATATCCCAACCCGGACTTATCTGAGAAATATTTCTGAGATGAAATAACCTCTTCTAGCTTCTTCATGGATACCTTTTCTATCTTGGCATTTGCTTGCACTACTTCTAGTTCAAGAAATCTGATTTTTGAATAAGCTTTAGTCAACTCACCATTTGTTGTCTCTATTTCACACTTGGCATCTTTAAAATGCACTAGAAAACTTTTATAGTCCTCCTCAGCTTTCTTCATTTTCTTCACAGCCACCTTGGCTACCATTGTGTATTCTCCAGACTTCTCAAGAAGGGAATTGTAATTTTCTTGAAGACTGGCTGAGTTATCATCTTCCTTAGCATCATTTTCTTCAGCACCTCCTACTGATTCTTCATCACTATGATCTCCTAGTTCTTATACCAGCAATTTCAAGTCTTCCAACAACTCATTATGAGTGATGGTCATAAAGGCGGAGTAGTTTCCTTCTCCATCGCAACTCTCTTCAGAATCAGAACTTGAAGAATCCGAATCACTCAGCGTTGTGGCATACGCCTTGCCTTTCCCTCTTAAGAAATTGGGACACTCCTTCTTGAGATGTCCATGGTCATTGAATTCATAACATACAATATCTGAAGGAGATTGAGGATCCTTCCCCTCTTTCCTCTTAAACTCTTTCCTATCACCTCTTGAAGATGAAAACTTCCCTTTATTGAACGGTTTCCCACTGTTCTTCATCTTCAGAAATTTGCAGAAGTTTTTCGCAAGAAATGCTACTTCCTTCTCCACTCCATCTTCTTCGGAGTAATATCCATTCTTTCAGTAATGGTTTTGAGAGCAAGCGATTTACTCGTCTTATGGGAAGGCAGTCCCAGTTCATATGTTTGGAGAGACCCAATTAGCTCTTGGACTTTGATGTCATCCAAGTCTTTACTCTCTTCTGTGGCTATGACTTTTGCTCTAAAGCTTTCAAGCAAGGACCTCAAGATTTTTCTCACCACCTTTGTATCTTTAATCTTCTCACCAAGATTGAGCTTAGCAATAACAATTTCATTGAGCTTCCCATAGAACGAATCAAAAGATTCATCTTCACCCATCTTAAGCTCTTCAAATTTGGTGGTAAGCATTTGGAGCTTTGTGTCCTTAAATTTCTTTGTACCTTCATAGGTACTCTCCAAAATCTCCCAAGCTTCCTTGTCAACTGTCATGTGAGATATCCTGTGGAATTCATCTGGAGACACACCACAAAAAATAGCATTTAAAGCTTTACTATTAACATTGGCTGCCGCAAGAGCTACCTTATCCCAAGTGGATTTAGCAGCCTCCAGCCTAGTCCAACCTACTTCAACCGCATCCCAAATGATATAATCAATAAAGCATAAAAATGCCTCATTCTGACTTTCCAAAAAGCATAATTGTTACCATCAAAAAAATAATGGAACATTTAGTGATTGAGACCTATCCATCTCAAAAAGGGTCGAGGATCACACTCAAGTATTGAAACCACAGCAATTGTACTCGCTCTAATACCAATTGAAAGCTCAGAAAAGTGTCGAAAACACATGAGCTGTTTAGACCCCCAAATTAAAATTACAGCTTAGTTGTTTTTACACTAATTTAATACTAAGTGCGAAATAGTGTAAACACAAGCGTATAAGCAAGACAACTACTCTAATCCATATTTAAAGCAAACCAGCAATAAAAATGAAATGAACAAGAGTATGGAAGATAGATGCAAACATAGATAACACCGAGATGTGTTATCGAAGAGGAAATTGAAGAACTCGGCGAAAAACCTTTCCGCTGCCCTCCCAGCAGAAATCGATCCACTAGACAATCAGTTGGGATACAAGGGTGAGCAAGAGACCCTCCAAGCCTAATCTACCCTCTGTATCTAAGCCTTCCAAGCTCCTACTCCAATAAAGCTTCTCGGAACCGTGTCTTGTCTAGTTCTCCGGATCCCGCAACAAGCTCCATGTTGCATCTGCCATTTCAAACTTCTTCCAATGCTTCCTAGCAGCACCAAAACTTCACTTGACACTCTCAAAAGGTGTGGTAAGTGTTTGGGCTATCAAGCTCTTAATGATATGGAAATTGAGAGGTAGGAGATGAGGAAATTCCCAAAACAAATGTATAGAGGATTGTGGGTATAACAATCTCTAACTCTCAAAGTGATTGGCTAGGGTTTTCTCTCAGAAGCTCTCCTTAACATTTGTGGGTAATGTGGGTATAAATAGTGTAGCACAGAAAGTGTGTATCAGACTAGACAAGCTGGCAGAACAGAATGCCTCGTGGGTGTCTCGCGGGAAGGCCTTACCCGCGAGATACTCATGAGACACAATTGTCTCCATCTAGTCTGACTCTTCGCATTCAAGCATGTGCAAGGCACATGTGTCACTTCGCAGGAAGCTAAGTCGCGAGATACCCACAACGAAATCCCATAGTAAATACAGGGTACAACAGATTGAATATAATTACAATCAAATTTAGCACGGAATATAAGCCAACAAAACAAATAGTTGTAAATAATAGCTTTACACATTAGTTTACAATTGTTTATTTATCTTGTTGTTAATATCAATTAATATTTTCTAAATTAATTTTCTTTTCAATTTTGTCCCCCTAAATTGAAGTCCTAACTCCTTTATTATTTATAGTATTAGTTTGATTTTTCTCTATTTTTTTGGGAACCAAACAACGCTTAATTTAAAGGAACAAAAAGAGAAGCAAGGAGAAAATATCAATACATTGAAAATCTCCATCCATGCTTCAATTTTATACCACTTTCTTGGCACTAGACACACAACACACTAAGAGAGAGAGAGATAACATTCAAGCTATCCCACAAAATAACCATTGACAAAACCCACCCTATTCAGTTACTGAGATGACGACCAAGATTCATACTGTTAGGGACATATTTATGTAATTGGTTAATCCTTTGACAAAACACACTTTACTTGTAATTTGGTAGATCTAGGATGGGTTTAGTACTTCAAGAAACAAGTTTTTAAGTTAAGTATTGAAGCCATGCAAGTCTGACCAAGAAACAAGTGAAGGAAGTGTTGTTCATTAAAGCTCGACAGAATCCTTTCTATCGAGATTCAATGTTAAAGCTCGACACAAGCTGTATCTATCGAGAATTACGAAATCAAATTTTCCAAATTTGATTACACTCATATCCTTAAGTATTTGTATAGGGATTCTTTTCTCACAACTCTAGACATATATAAGGATTATTTTAAGGGCCATCACAATGTGATGCAAAGTGATAATACATGCATATTGTGATTGGAGGCAGAAATTGCTCTAGTTCATCATTCTCTCTGTAAATGCTACTGCATCTTTACGCCAAGGGTTTTATGACCAAGGAGCTTCCTGATTTTCATTGTTGATGAACTGAAGAACTTTGAGGCCAACAATCTTCCTCAAGTTGGTGAGTTAGTCACGTACTAGGATATGTGCATCATTGGTTAGTCACATACTGGGATTCGTGCATTGAACGGAAAGTTGCCACTACAATACAAGTCCAATTGGATATTGGGTAAGGGTTCACCTGTAGGTTGGTATTTTGGGATAGGCCAAAAGGTTTGGTAAGATTCCTCATACTTGTAACCGCTTGTGGTGACCTTAAATTCACCCGATGGAGTTTTGCCTCGATGGTTTTCCTCATTCGTAAACAAATCACCTGTGTCAAATTTAATTTTCACTGCATTTAGTTATTTGGTGATTTGTTTGTGCTACTATGCTATTGCATGTAATTTGACTAATTAATTATCTTCGGTAATTAATTAATTTGCAATGGGTCAATTCATTTTAACCCAACACATACATATAATAGAACACAAGAATAAAGATCAAGATTCAAAACATAATTCAAAAGTGATCCCTTTTTCTTTCTAATAAGGAGATAATAAATAAAAAAAATTGGATATATTTTGTAAAGTCCAAGTTTTGTTAGCTTTATTTTGTGGCAAATTTACTTGTAATTTTGCTTATATTTGGATGTATTTTGGGTACTTACTTGAGCCTTGGTTAAAGTTGGCCAAGTTGTTAAGTATGGAACAACCTGCATGCAACCAGTCCATGACTTGTATTGCCTACAAGTTACGCATGTGGATAAAAAAGAAGGCATCTTTTTTATGTATGTTGTGGCCTACTCACAACTTACCCAACTCACGCCTAGGTGGCAACTCACTTGATGGTAGAATCCCAATTGTTATCCTTACCTTCAGCCATCTCTTTTTTTGTCCAAAATGGTTTATAAGAATTAGAATATCAACAACATACCAACTTATTCACAGAATGGTTGTATTTGTGCTTACTAATTTACTTTTTATTGCAACTACATTGTAGATACCTAATTCTGTACCCTTTACGACTCAAGCCTTCGTTCCTCAATGACGATATCACTAAGAGGTCTAGGGCTAGTCTAGGGCCCAATCATATAAAGTTTTTAGCTTGGAGGATGTTTTGGTGAAAGAAAAACCTATAGGAACCTTTAGTATGTGCATTCATGTTAGTAAGTATGTGTACGCATACTTCAGGCATACACACACATTTTTGTGTATACACGCACATGTAGGGTTTTGGATGACCTGTATAGAAAGTTTTTAATATAAAAATCATGCAAAGCTAATCCCACATCAGTTGGAAAAGAGCTTTGCACCCCTCTCTGATCACTATAAAAGGCCCCAAAGGCTCTTTTTCCAAAACACGCCGAATTCACTAGAAAATAGTGAATCAAAGAGGGAATGTTTATTCTAAAATATCCTTAAGTTAAAGTTTACTTGGTTGGGACCTATTCTAGTCTTGACATTTGAGTTTTATGCTTACTAACCTTCTAGTTTTTGTCTTGATAGATTGACTAAGGGGAATGGTCAAATTAAAACTTCAAGAGTTCTTGTGTTTAAGGTAAGGGTCTAACATTGTCTCTTTCATTTGGTTTGTTTATTGCTTTAATATTTATGTTTTGTAGTTAGGTTTTATTGCTTCCATGGTTAGAAGCATGCTATGTTAATCACTGTTTCATTTTATCTGCTATTTTAAGAGTATGTTTCTGGGCGGGGATGTGTGTGCATGCATATGCATACTTCGTGTATTCCCGTGCATGTTCTTGCCTAAAAATCCAAATTTTAGGGTTTTGAGATTATCTTTAGCAGCTTATCTAAATTTTTGTACTATTTGGACAATGAATAGTGACATTTAGCTTTTATCTATTTACTTTTTCAAATACACTTTCCAACAGATTCTCTATCCTTTTCTCTATCTCATTTAAATATTATTTCCTCTTTCATTATTTATTCTTTTTGATAGGCCAAAAACGTATTGACACCTTGTGATGGATTAATTGATTAATTACCCAAGTTTATTAATTAATCAAATTAACATGCAAAGTGCATGGTAGCACAAACAAATCACCAATAACTAAAGTATGCAGTGGAAAATAAATTAATACGGTGATTTGTTTACAAATGGGGAAAACCTACACGGCAAAAATCCCACCGAGTGATTTTAAGGTCACCACTCCCGAAATTTCACTATTATCACAACAAGCAATTACAAGTAAAGGAATCACAGTACCTTATACTAACCTACAGTTGAACCCTTACCCCAATACCCAATTGGACTTGTTCTGTAGTAACAATTTCTCTTTCTGATGCACAGCTCCCAAGTACGTGACTAACTAATTGCGCGGATCCCAGTACGCAACTTCAATCACCAACTAGAGAAGATTGTTGGCTGTAAAGTTCTTCAGTTCATCCACACGATGAAGATCAAGAAGATGCTTGGTTACAAAACTCTACGGTGTACAAACACAGCAACTTCTTCAGAAGAGATGAACTAGGGCAAAACTCTGTCTCTGATCACAATTTGCTTGAGCAAATTTTTTATCAATGCTTATGCAACTTATGAACACTTTGATGGCCCTTAAAATAATCATTTTATATGTCTAGAGTTAGGAGAAAAAAAGGCTCAAAGACACATTCACGGATCCCAAGAAAATCATATCAGAATTATGAAATTCTTAAACCTCAACAGATAGGAGATGTCGAGAAGCTGTCGAGCAGGTGTCGAGCACATGGGGCTGAAACAGCTTTCTTAAGCTCGATAGATGTAGCTGTCAAGCTTTAATGAATTTGCATTATACAGCTTATTTCTTGGACAGACTTGAATTGTTTCTTGGACAAACTTGAATGACTTTAACACTTGATCTTGAAACCTGTTTCTTGAAGTATTAAAAACACCTAGATCTACCCAATTACAAGTAAAGTGCGTTTTATCAAAAAATTAGTCAATTTCATAAAAGAATGACATATGTTCTTAACAAGTGAAGCACATATGTCCTAACACTTTTTTTAACAACTATATTTTTCAATGAGAAATGTTACGTCCAACACATTTTTTGCAATATTTTCACAATAAAATTTATGTAGAAAGTTGTTACTAGTTCTAATTTGAACCCACCATTGAAATTATTTTTTTACTCACCAATATTAACTAATAACAATCTATTACTTAAAATTTATTGTAAAAATATTGTGAAAATATTGTGGTAGTATTTCTTAATTAGTATTTTTTATTCTTTATATTATTTTTCCTTTCTTTCATTTCACTTTCATCCATACGTTTCATTTCTTTTTTTCTTTTTCTTTTTTCTTGTTTTTCTCCTCCACACACATGTCCACTATCATTATCCCCCCCCCCCCTTTCTTTTATTTTCTTTTTCTCCCTCATTCAAGAACATTCCAACGAGCTCTCATTCTCTCCTTTTTTCTCCAGCTCTCTCTCTCTCTCTCTCTCTCTCTCTCCTTGATTCTAGAACATTCACTAGCTCTCTCTACGATAAGAAAAGAAAGAAAAGAGGTATAGAGAGAAAGAACAAGAGAGATGGGTCACTATGCCATTGCTCATCTTCGTCCCCAACACAGTTCAGATGGGTCAGATGGCTTTTGTCTTCTGTCCTTTTTTTTTTTTTTTTTTTTGCTTTTATTGTTATGATTTGATTAATTTAATTTTTTTTTTTTGAGTTTGTATTCTGATAATCTAATTAAGCTTGAGCTTAGAGATGTTTGAGAGAAAGATTGTTGTGTTTGTAGCTGTGAAAGGAAAGATAAAGTTTTTTTTTTTTTTTTTTTTTATTGAAATGTATGAATTTTTTAAGTAGAAAAATTCATTTGGAGTTGCTACAATGTTTTCTATATCTAGAGAAGCACTATAGCAACTTCAAAAAATATTAGGAAAAAATTTGCATTTAGAGAACCTGCTAGAGTGTGAACAGTGGGGTTTTCTCTCCAAAAAATAGATATAGACTACCTATTGGAGATTCTCTAATGTTCTTATTTCTTTGATTTGTATTAAATACATATTTGGAGTCTACTTAGCTTAGATTTCATATGTTTAAGTTTAGAGTCAATAGAATAACATACTTCACATGATTTATTTGTTAGATTGATAATTAAGGCTTATATGCTTTGATGAACAACATGAACATGCATTGATGTATAGGTGATGTGGTGCAAAGAGGTAAGTGAAGGTAAGTTATGCATATGAGTATGAACATGCATTTTTTAATATGAGGGTTTGTTTCCTTTACAATTGAAGATTTGGATGCAATGGTTGAATGTGCTAGACTAAATGTTTTGATTGGTTGGCCAATTTCTGCACATGCCTTAGCCCTAAAATCTTTTTTTTTTTTTTAATAATTCAATAACCAAAAAAAAAAAAAATTGTTATTGAATTATAAAAAAAGTGTTAGGTTCTATGGAATTAGGAATTAATGTATTAGAACTTCATTTTGTAATGTTGCCAAACCATGATCAAAACGTTTTAGTCTTGTTTAGACTTACTCAAAGTATGTGTTCTTATGTAAAGTTGGAATCGAGTTACTGCAGAAGTTACTATGTAAATCTACCTGGCTCGATTGATCGAGAATTAGACTCGATCGATCAAAAGTCGTGCAGATTGTTTTTTCTGCAGAATTTTCAACTTAGCCCAAGCTCATTTGACGTGTAGGGCTTTATGTTTTGTCTTAAGTATAAAAGGGAAAATCCTAGCCACATTTATGTTGCTTTTTATGCTGTGTGTGTAGATCTTCTGTGATATCTAGAGGTGTTTGCCTTCACACATATTTAGGGTTTCCAAGATTCAAGATTATGTCAAGAACTTGGTAATCAATTCAATTGCAGATTCAAGAGCTTAAAGATACACAAGCGGGAGTGCTTATACTTACTAGGAATCCAAGAAAGAAGTAGTCCGTGGACTCTAAGCTATCATGGGGTCGTGGTAGTAAGTTTCCTACTTGAGGTAGCAATAGGATATTAGTGGTCTGTAGCAATAGGATGTTAGTGGTCTAATTCACTATTGAGTAAATTTCAATTCTTTCATAGTGGATTTAGTTTTACCTTGAGGATAGCTAGGTTAAATCCTCCCTAGAGTTTTTACCGGTTTGGTTTTCCTGGTCATATTGTTGTGTTCTTTATTTTCTGCACTTGTCAATGATATGATTTATATGAGTTAACCTAGATCTGCATAATTTACCTAAGTTAATCACTTGGCTAAATAATTAGGTTAATCTGGTTGTATTTAAGAGGTTTAAAACGTACAAAAAGAAAAAGGAAAAAAAAAGAAAAGAAGAATAGATAATTCAATTTATGTATGTGCCTTAGCCCTAAAATCATATTAACAGTTAGTACCTATTCCTGTGTGATTAAAAAGTAAAAAATAAGCTGTGGGATGCAGTATCAAGAAATAAGATTGCTACTCAGGCCATCTCATTCAATGGGTCTTCCACTTATTAAAAAAAATGCTAAATGATATGTAGATAAAAACACTGAGTGTTGTACACTTTACTACATTTATGGAGTAGTTTGCATTTTCCAACAAGGCTAATGAAGGCCAATGAGCTTTAGCTTAGATGGCATGTCCTCCCCCTATCCTATATTTTATAGAGTAATGTTATAGGATTTTTTTTAAAAAAAAAACAAAACAAAACAAATAAGGGTATCTAGACCTCTTTGAATATTTGACTAATCTCTTGGACATATGCAGTCCCCCCATTCCACACATACCGGGTTATTACAGGGAGGAATCTCATGGGAGTAGCCCCAAGATGCTGGCAAGAGATTTCGAACTCAGAATTTCATTAATATATATCATGAGGCCTTAGGAACCACTAAGTCAATCACTTAGAGTTATAATTTTCATAATAGTTGAATTGACAAAATTTTCACTTGTTATTATATGGCCAACACTGACTAATTTTTTTGCATGCTAATAACAACTTAATATTTTGACAATTCATTAAATTTTAATGATTTTTTTTATTCTAGATTACTTGTTGATAGTCGCCCCAAAAATTGAAATATTAGTCTTTTGAAACATGAGTTTTAATTTTGCAGAGAGGAAATTAGATACTAATTTTCCATGCGAATCCAAGCAGAGAGTTAAGGTGAAGCGGAATTTACATAAAAGTTAAAACTGAATCAATTTCATGTACACGCGTGGTAACTTCCAAGTTCCAACTCTTACTTTTCATCACGTTCAAATGTCCAATGTCCCACATTCAAAGCTTTTATTTTTTTTTTATTTTTTTTATTATTTTTATTTTATTTTTTTGTAAGTATACCAACTAAATGTCTCGGTAATTTGTGAGCCATTTGGAACAATTGCAAATGCACCAATTTTTCCAGCCAACCTCTTACCAAATGTTCCACATTCAAAGCTTTTCTCTAATTTTTATTGTGTCTAGGAGAAAATATCACTAAGAGGAAACATGAAAGTCTTTTTTTAGAAGAAAGACTTCCAATTTTGACTTGATTTTTTGTACAAATAGTTAGAAAAATCCAATCTTAAAGTAAGTAATTTGATTGGTAATTTGAAAAGGTTTTTCTTCAAACTAGTTTGGAGATACACTCTTCAAACTCCTCTTATATCTTTTTATTGGATGTAAATTTTCAAAAATTAACATTAGATATTATTTTTTATTATGTCTTTTATGCTTGCAAAATTTCAAAAAAAGTAAAGATCAATAGCTAATCATCAATCAAATTTTTTTTAATTTCAAATTTTTATGATATAAAATTATACATAAAAAATGGATTTATTAATCGAATAGTAAATAATGTCCAATTTAAACAAAATTTGATATGTGCATGTTAAGAACATAAAGAAAATGCAATACAATCCAATGGTTAGATTTTCAAAATTTGCATCCAATAAAGAGTTATATGAGGAATTTGAAAGGTTTCTTTCCAAGTTTGAAGAGAAGCCTTGTCCTTGGTAATTTAGGATTCGGTTAATGAGTACTCTTAAAGCATTTATTAATACTTCATTTTAGGAAATTAACAAAGTTTGGTGGCTTCAAACTTGGCTGTAGACTAAGACTACAACTTCCATTAAAAAAATTAACATGACTACATATTTTGAAAATCTAACATTGATTACGTGTTTTTTTTATTCTTAACAACATGTTAAATTTTGTGATAATCGGATATTATTTACTATATGATCCATAAACTTATTTTTAATAAATAATTTTAGACTACAAAAACTTGCAATTTAAACAATTAATTGATGGCATAATTATTGATCTTTTGGAAAGTTTACAAGCATGGAAGATATAAGAAGAAAATTGAACCCAACGATGGATTTGCGGCATCCAATAAAAAGATGTTGAATAAAATTGTAGTCTTAGGGTACAACCTAGTTTGTAGCAAAACTTTATTTTTATGAATGTTTTAATATCACTTTTATAGAAAATATAAAAATCTATTAAAAAATCAATTAGGTTTTTCTTTTCTCCTAAAAATTTTATAAAATTACTTACTAAACCAATGCCTTTAAAACATTCATGAACTTTTCTCATTTAAAATAATTGCAATTGCACTAATTACTTGAGTCAAGCACCTCTTACCAAATGTCCCACATCAAAGCTTTTCTCTAATTTTTCTCGTGATTACTAACTAATGGTATGTTTGGCTGGGATGATTTTGGGAAAGATGGGAAAAGATGAGAGGAAAATGAGAGAGAAAATAATTCAGAAATGTATTTGGTTGGAAGACGGAGGGAAAGAGAAAATAGTGTTTTCTCTTCGGGTCCACCAAATTACAATCTCTCTAAAATAGAGAGAAAACTTTTGTGCATGTGAAAAGAATATTTGGTCTTTGGTACTTTGCTACTCGTTCTTTTTTTCGCTCCACCTACTTCCATTATTCACTTTGGACTTTTTTTTCTCTTCTTTTATTCTTTGTTTTTTAGTTAGCTCGAGCTTTCCTTTTTACGCTTCTTCTTGTTCCCCTTTTTTCTTTGCTTCCTTTCTTTTTCTTTTCCTTTTTTTTTTATATATTTTTTTTAATATGAATGTCTCTTTTTCAAATTAACTAAATATAAAAGTTAAAAGATAAAAAGCTAAATCTTAAAGGTAATGCCAAATGGACAAATGCTAGCCACTTTCTCTCAAAGTGACAAATGCTAGCCACATTTTTACGTGCAATATACTATTCGTGGAATGGTTTTCTTATTTCATATAAATATATATATATATATATATATATATATTTGGACGTTTCTATGATAGTTCATGTGAGCTTCTTTGTTTGTCCTTAAAATTTTATTTTTTGAGAGTCGGGAGATTTTGAAAGTTGAAGGGAATGACTAAATGCGCTGTGACGAGTGGAGAGATGGTGTGGGGTCCAAGCTTTCTGTGGGGCTAGTGGCGTAAAAAACCTAGGTAGGTCACCAAAAAAAAAAAAGGGTAAAATATCATTTTCGTCCCTAAACTATCACAAAAGTTCGTTTTTCGTCCCTAAACTTTCAAAAGTTCTATTTTCGTCCCTAAACTATCACAAAAGTTCATTTTTCGTCCTTAAACTTTCAAAAGTTCTATTTTCGTCCCTAAATTTTCAAAAGTTCTGACGGAGTGCTGACGTGGCTTAACAAAGTGCTGATGTGGGAGGGACGAAAATCAATACGTTTGGAAAAGTTTAGGGACGAAAATAGAACTTTTGAAAGTTTAGAGACAAAAAACGAACTTTTGTGATAGTTTAGGGACGAAAATAAAACTTTTGAAAGTTTAGGGATGAAAAACGAACTTTTGTCATAGTTTAAGGACGAAAATGATATTTTACCCAAAAAAAAAATGAAAGGTAAGCATTGAACTTTTTCTCTCTCAACGCGCAACAAATGATGTTGTGGTGAACCTTGTTTATTAGAAAAGGAAGAAAGTCAAATTTGAGAACAAGAACGATGTTAGAATAATATCGTGGGGTTAGTGTACCTTTACTCGTGTGTTTGCAGACCACGGAACAATGGCAGTTTTATGAATTTTTCTTAGAATAATCATTAAGAAATTTTAATTATGGAGAATTTAATATAAAAAAGAACTTAAATATATCAATATTATCAAATAAAATACACAATGACATAATGTTTTGTAATTTTCTTTTATTAAAAAAAAATGAAAAACAAAAAAGTATTTATGAAAGATAAAGTGATGAAAATAGAGAATACTGAAATGAGAATAATAAAGTGAGAGAGTCTNTTTTTTTTTTTTTTTTTTTGGAAGGTAGACAAAACATATATATATATATTCATTGTAAGTCAAAGTGTTCCCCTTTCTTACGTAAAAATTCCTTCTCAAAGGGAAGCTGTGCATGGTTATTGGTCAAAGGGAAGTTGGCGTCCACTTCCCTTTTTTTTTTTCTTTTTTTTCTTTTTTTCGTTAGAAAAAAATCAGTAGTTAATTAATAGGATTTTGGATCATTTTAAATTAGAATTGGTTCCCAAAGGAATGACCTATCAATCCTATTGGAGTTTGGATGGGTCCAATTAAATCAATATATATATATATATACATATTATATTTTAGAAAATGATTAAGATATTAAACGATTATTATTTTTATAATGTTAATTCGGTTGTTTATACATTGCTTTATTTTTTATTAATTTTTGGATATAGTATATAAAAAGCAAGATCAATTAATTTTTTATTTTTTATTTTTAGATATTCTATTTCTAATTATAATGATTTATTATGTATTTATTTTAATAATTATAAAATTATTAATTGATATTTATAAATTTCTTCAAAGCTAGTAGTGAGCCTCTGAAGTTTTGAATCTTTGACAGCCTTTGTTCCTTCATAGGTTGTCTGGAGGATGGTCCAAGCCTCCTTAGCAGTTTCAGTTGAGGATATCTTGTTGAACTCCTCATTAGTGACTGCACTAAATAGGGCATTTAACACTCTGCTATTGAAGTTAGCCGCCTTGATCTTTGCAGCATCCCAATCGGCCGGTTCTTCTTTTGGCTTAGTCCAACCAATCTCTACAGCTTGCCACACCTTCTCATCTAAAGACAGCAAAAAAGCTCTCATGCGTACTTTCCAGTATGCATAGTTAGTGCCATCAAATAAAGGAGGTATGATTAATGACTGTCCTCTATCCATGACAAACAGGGGTCAATGGATCACACAGCAACGATTAAACCTAATCAGAGTGTGCCCGCTCTGATACCACTTGATAGGCCACAAACTGAATGACCCCTTGTGATAAAATCAATTAATTAATTAGCCAAGTTATTAATTAATCAATTTATCATGCAATTGTGTGGAAGCATAAACAAATCACCAAAAACTAAATATGCAGCGGAAATTAAATGACACGGTGATTTGTTTACGAATGGGGAAAAACCTCGTGGCAAAAACCCCATCGGGTGATTTTCAGGTCACCACTCTCGAAACTCCACTATTATCAAATCAAGCGGTTACAAGTAAAGGAATCCCAAGTACCTTACTAACCTACAGTTGAACCCTTACCCCAATACCCAATTGGACTTGATCTGTAGCGACAGTTCCCACCTTTGATGCACGGCTCCCAAGTACGTGACTAACCAATGCGTGGATCTCAGTATGCGACTTCAGAACACCAACTTAAGGAAGATAGGTTGGCTGCAAAGTTTTTCAGTTCATCCTACACGATGAAGATCAGGAAGATGCTTGGTCACAAAACCCTATGGTGCAAATACACAGCAACTTCTTGAAGGAAGATGAACTAGGTCAAGAACTTCGTCTTTTGATAACAATTTGCTTGAACAGAGATTGCTCAATGAATTTGCAACTTGTGTCATACTTGATGGCTCTTAAAACAATCATTTTATATGTTTAGGGTTTGGAGAAAAGAATGCCCAAAAACATATTCACAGATCCCAAAAAAATCAGATCAAAAAATCTAAATTTTTAAATCTCGACAGATAGCAGGTGTCGAGGTAGCTATGGAACAGGTGTCGAGCTTTAATGAAATTGCACTTGAGCTTGCTTTTTCTTGAACAGACTTGATGACTTCAACACTTGACCTTGAAACCTTGTTTCTTGAAGTATTAAAAACACCTAGAACTACCTAATTATAAGTAGAGTACGTTTTGTCAAAGGATTAGCCAATATACATAAATAAGTGACATATGTTCTTAACAAGTAAAAACACATATGTCCTAACATATAGTTATGACTCATCTGGATCCCCTGCTCCCGCAAGCCTAGACCCAATGGGTAGAGTGTCACTATAATCACGCCCAGGTAAAAGACGCCAACTTAGGTCACCCCCCTATACTCATATTTTGTTCATCAAAAAAAATAAAAGAATGGATGAAATATATGAACATGCATAACGTAATATATGGTCATTAAATTCTAAAAGACTTATTTTTTTAGTTGGATGGATTATGTGCCTAACATCTTCCCATTCAATAATCTAGCTTTAATTGGTGCTTATATTTGGGGTTCTTAAACTAAGTAATTTTCCATGTAATTTTTTATTTTTCTGAATTGTTTCTAATTTTATTAATTTTTATTTTTATTAAATTAAATTAATTGGAAACTACGTTTTTAAAACTCTCAATTTAAGGAGAATGGCACTGTCGGTTAACTATTTTGAGGACCAGTACCTGTTAAACCCTTCCCCCCGAGGTTGTGGTTCTCGCAACAATGTACTCTGATCTATGCGCCCCTATTTAATCAACTTTTTATGTATATTATGTAATTGTGTTAAAAAAAATAAATAAATAAAAATAAAAATAAAAATAAAAATAAAAGAAGAAGAAAGAATAATGATACGTTTAGAAACACTCAAACCATTAATCCAAAGTTGATTTTCTTTATATATGATTTATTCAAAACCAATCTAAACCCGTTTTTCTATTGTCAAACCTTGTCCTTTGAAGAAAAATATTGACTCTACCGTACCGTTGGTGTTTAAGAAAGATCTTATAAGAATGACGTGTGATTCCTTAAAAAAAATAAAAAATAAAAAATTCAACAAGAAGAAGAAAGAAGAAGAATAACGTGTTTGACTTCCATTGAATTGACTTGGATCGAATAGACAGAGCTGTCCTATTTAGACTATATATATAACAGAAGTAATGATGTGTTAATTATTCGTGTCTCTTGTAGCTAGCAAAAATGGATGCCAAGACTTCCATCAGGGTTATCATCATTCGGATGCTTATTATCTTTTTGTTTCTCTCATCTACGTACGCGATGGTGGTTGCCGAACCCAACAATGTCGTTCCACGAGCGAGTAAGTCCCTTTTTTCCCATGGTTGGTTGCATGCAGGTGCTAGACTGATGTAAACGTTTTCATGCACAGTTAGGTTTTATATTCATGCAATATCTTTGTCATGTTTGCAGAGAAAAACAGTATCCTGCGAGGAAATATTGTCCAAATGAAAATTGGTGGGAGTTCCGGGGCAAAACCTTCCTCGCCTGACCACACACGTGGTCAAATCAGCAACAAAAGTTGATCTATATCATTCGATCGAATGAAGAAAATAAAATTGTTACGTTAATGTTATATAGATTGTCCTTTTTTATGTACAATACTTGTAATATAGGATGGAAATAATGGAAATCAATGAGCTAGTCCAAGAGTGTCCTGCGCTTTGGCCCATATGTCAACATGGAAAGTTTGTAATAATTACAACGTAATGTGAGACTTTGATGTGGAAATCTCCTCTAACAAATTAAGCTATTCAGTAATAAAAAGTTTAGTACATAACAGAAGGGTTATAAATATTTGAGATTAAGATTTGACTACATTTCCTCGCTCTGGAATTTCCATTGTTCATACTTGAAATTCATTTTGCTTTTCTTCATTTTCGTTGGATATGGGTTCATACATGATATTCCATTTGCCTTTTTTTTCTTTTCTTTTTTTTTTCTCTTTTTTTCTTTTTCATTAGATATGGGGGAAGTGTTCATACTGGAATTCATTTTGCTTGTTTAGAGGATCTCCCTTCACGAATGAAAGAGAATTAAGCGCATGTTTGGTACATTAAATGAGAATTGCAACATGAATAATAATCTTTATTACTATGAATAAAATATTTCGTAATTGAAAGACTAAACATAAACACATGTTGGTTTATATATATATATATATATATAAGTACATGTTTGGTATATTGAATGGGAATTGCAACATGAATATTAATATTTATTATTGGAAATAAAATATGTCATAATTGAAAGACTAAACATACATACACGTTTGGTTATATATATATATATATATAATTTTATAACTGTTATGTGCATATGGAAAATTTGTATATTTGAAAATATATTAATTTTAGAAATTATTACACCGACTAAAGAATAACTATTACAATTTTCTTATAAATAAATAATTATTCTTGTTTTAAAAAATAGCTATTCATAAAAATTGATTATTTATGTAGTAAAAAACATAACAAAATTACAAAATAATTAAACCATGAGAATAACTATTACATTACAATGTTTATTACTGTTTACAAAACATGCTTCAAGTCTCAACGTACCCCTCTCCTCAATGGCTACTCAAGCATTACTCCTTTTGTTAAAGATATTTGGTTATTTAGTTTAATATTGTACTAGCCCAAGAGGCCCAATTTAGCATATAGTATTTCAAGATCTAACCTAGACTCTTCTACTCTTTATAAATCCTACTAAGGTTCTCTTTTTTTATACTCCACTCATATATTAAAGATGTAGCTGTCAAGGGCTTTACACCAAGTCATTTTTGTGTGTCCTTGTGTTACCCTTTTTATACCTCTGCTTTCTCTATCTCTTACAATTTATTAATACCTTTATTTTCTCAATTTATTTTGAAGAATCAAATTAGATATATAAATTTATGTATTTAGATTAATTTCTAACTTCGATTGTTATTTTATATATATTTAATCATATGAAATATATACTTATACATATTTAATTGAGATTATGGAAAAACATAAGCATAGTAATAAGTTCATAGTGAATTATAAACAAACTCGTATTGAGGTAAGTTTTTTAAATCTTCGTACAGATTGAATTCAAGACTATTAGGAATGAAAGCGTGTAGCATTTTCAAAATGAGAAGAGGGGAAAAAACACTGAATAACTTAAACTAGGTAAGAAAAAAACATAAGAACTATATTTTACATTTATATTATTTTTTTTGACAATTACATTAGTTTACAATTGTTTATTTATCTTATTGTTAATATCAATTATATTTTCTAAATTAATTTTCCTTTTACTCTTGTCCCCTAAATTGAAATCCTAACTCCTTCATTGCTTATAGTATTAGTTTGATTTTTCTCTATTTTTTTGGGAACCAAACAACGCTTAATTAAAAGGAACAGAAAGAGAAGTAGGGAGAAAATATCAATACATTAAAAATCTCCAACCATGCTTCAATTTTCTACCAAGACACATAACACACTGAGAGAGAGAGAGAGAGAGAGAGAGAGAGAGAGAGAGAGAGAGAGAGAGAGAGAGAGAGAGAGAGAGAGAGAGAGAGAGAGAGAGAAGAGAGAGAGAGAAGAGAGAGAGAGAGAGAGAGAGAGAGCTATGACACAAAATAACCATTGACAAAACCCACCCTATTCAGTTAATGAGATGATGACCAAGATTCATACATGTAATAAAACATAAGAACAAAGATCAAGATTCAAAACATAATTCAAAAACGACCCCTTTTTCGTTCTAACAAGGAGATAATCAAAACAAATTGGATATATTTTGTAAAGTCCAAGTTTTATTGGCTTTATTTTGTGGCAAATTTTCTTGTAATTCTACTTATATTTGGATGTATTTTTTGGGGATTGCATGTATTTTGGGTACTTACTTGAGCCTTGGTTAAAGTCGGTCAAAGTTGTTAAGTATGGAATTCATAACTTGCATGCAACCAGTCCATGACTTGTATTGCCTACAAGTTATGTGTGTGGATAAAAAAAGGCATCTTTTTTATGTACGTTGTGGCCTACTCACAACTTCCCCAACTTACGCCAAGGTCACAACTCACTGGATGGTAAAATTCTAATTCTTATCCTTACCTTC
This sequence comes from Quercus suber, assembly GCF_002906115.3. Taxonomy (NCBI): domain Eukaryota; kingdom Viridiplantae; phylum Streptophyta; class Magnoliopsida; order Fagales; family Fagaceae; genus Quercus; species Quercus suber. The sequence continues at coordinate 173,744 of NW_027070341.1, forward strand.
AGCCAACTCTTTTTTTGTCCAAAATGGTTTATAAGAATTAGAATATCAACAACATACTAACTTATTCATAGAATGGTTGTATTTGTGCTTTACTTATTTACTTTTTACTGCAACTACGTTGTAGATATCTAATTTTGTACACCTTACAACTCGAGCCCCCGTTCCCCAATGACGATATCACTAGGAGGTCTAAGGCTGGTCCAGGGCCTAATCATATAAATTTTTTAGCTTGGAGGACATTTTGGCAAAATAAAAACCTGTAGGAACCTTTAGTATGCACATTCATGTTAGTAAGTATGCGTATGCATACTTTAGGCATGCGCACACATTTTTGTGTATGCACGCACATGTAGGGTTTCTGATGGCCTGTATAGAAAGTTTTTAATAAAAAAATCATGCAAAGTTAATCCCACATTGGCTAGAAAAGAGCCCTACACCCCTTTCTAATCACTATAAAAGGCCCCAAAGGCTCTTTTTCCAAAACATGTCAAATTCACTAGAAAATAGTTAATCAAAGAGGGAGTTTTTATTCTAAAATATCCTTAAGTTAAAGTTTACTTGGTTGGGACCTATTCTAGTCTTAACATTAGAGTTTTATGCTTACTAACCTTCTAGTTTTTTTCTTGATAGATTGACTGAGGGGAATGGTCAAATTAAAACTTTAAGAATTCTTGTGTTTGAGGTAAAGGTCTAACCTTGTCTCTTTCATTTGGTTTGTTTATTTTTTGTTTATGGCTTTAATATCTATGTTTTGTAGTTAGGTTTTTATAGCTTCCATGGTTCGAAGTATGCTATGTTAATCTCTGTTTCATTTTATCTACTATTTTAAGACTGTGTTTCTGGGCAGGGATGCACATGCTTGCTTCATGCATGCATATGCATGCTTCGTGTATTCCCACGCATGTTCGTGCCTAGAAATCCAGATTTTAGGGTTTTGATGTTCTTGCTGCTTTTCTTTGTTTCAAACACATATTTGGAGTCTGCTTAACTTAGATTTCATAAGTTTAAGTTTAGAGTCAATAGAATAACATATTTTACATGATTTATTTGTTAGATTGATAATTAGGTTTATATGCTTTGATGAACAACATGAACATGCATAGATCGTATGAACATGCATTGATGTATAGGTGATGTGATGCAAAGAGGTAAGTGAGGGTAAGTCATGCATATGAGTATGAACATGCATATTTTAATATGAGGGTTTGTTTCCCTGACAATTGAGGATTTGGATGCAATGCTTGAATGGTTGAATGTGCTAGATTAAATGTTTTGTGCATGTGGTTATGCTTACTGCCTTGTTGATGATATTGCCATGTGATATGTTTATTGCCCTTAGTTATATGAAGCGTGAGATGCTAGATGAATGGTAGGGTATGCCATGCCTAGATGTATATTAGGACATGTGTGGATGTCATGTTTAGATGTATGTTTAAGTTTGAAGGGATACATGTTGTTGGTGATTGATTCTTAAAGATGCTGCCATATAAGTGAATGCTAGGTTGGTCTGTAGATGCAAATTAGAGGACTCTTTGATGGAATTAGGATGTGAAGCACAATGACTAGAAGCTGACCCGCAAATCTGGTGAGGTTGGGTGTCTGACACCTTCCCATCCCCATGCCTAAACTCTGGACACTTGGTCTAGTAAGACCGGTACTTCACATAAGGGTGCTATATATATAGTTCCTAGACTTAATCTAGGTGGCAAATTCATTTTCATCCTTCGCCCAGTCCACTCAGCCGAGGGGTACTCCCAAACATAAGCGGCAACGCATGACCAATGCGGCATTCTGAGTGCTTGTTGTGGGCGCTTGCGCCCACATATGCAGTGAGTATTATTATTATTATTATTATTATTTTTGTTGACAGAATGAAGTGGGTACTTTTAGTAATGAATAATACCAACAATATCTTTCACAATAAAAAGTAAGAAGATCTTTAAAATGATTTTTTCTTCTTTTACAATGAAAAATAAATACTACAAAACTTTAGTACAAAATCAATCATAGGTAATTTGTGGGATTTTAAAAAATAAATCGTTACATTTTATAAATGATTTGATTTGAAATGTATAACAACTAATTTTTTTGTTTTTATTTTCTTTATATTGAATAGAATGTAATTTATTGTCCATAGTTTAATTCATTCCTTTCATATTAAGTTTCCAATAGAGACAATAGGACTTCTTCTTTATATATATATATATATATATATATATATATATACTGTGGGGCCTGAGAACTTGGTAACCCTAGCCTACTTTACATCTGGCCTAGGGCCCATGCCGAGGAATAAGGAGCGCCTAAGGACGAAGCATGAAGGACTGAGTTGCTCGGAGCCCCGCCAAGGATGACCCTATCCTCGGAGGACCGAGACCAACATTAAGAGGGGGAGCAAGCCCAGGATAGGTTGTCACCTCCACACTAAATGCGCTCACCTAACCCTCTGACCGCACTAATGGGGATGTGACTTCTGGACAAGGTAGCCTTGGTTGCTGCGACTTACATGAGTACTGGTAAAGCGGCTGATGAGACAGACAGTCAAAAGGGAGGGGCGTGGATGACCAACAGGTGGAAGAAAGAGATTGTGAGGAAAGGGGCTATATAAGGGGAAGAAACAGATAAATGAGGGAGGGGGGACGGTCAGGCTCCTCGGATCGGTGCCGAGGAACGACTTTGGAGGGTAACCCTGGTGCGCCGGCCTTCAACGGAGGGGAATTCTACATTGGGCATTGTCCGTTTGCTAGGGCCTAGTTCTTGAACCCGCTCTCTACAAATTCATTATAATGGGCCAACCGGGCTTGAGTCCACTCTCTCAACAGTAGAAGTGCTCAAATTCGTTCCCTACAATTGGCGCCGTCTGTGGGAAGAACTAGGGCATTAGCAAGCGCAATGGTTAATGATTCCCCCATTGGGGGCTTGCTAGTGGTTAGGCAGTTTTTCGTCACCACCGGCGACACCGACCCCAAATCCCATCAAAAAAAAAAAGAAAAAAAAAAGAGAAAGAAGGAACAACCGACAATGGCGCGTTTGCACAAGAAATAATCATTGCAAAAAAGTAAAAAAACTCAGAGAATAGGAAAAGGAAACAAACATCGCAGCATTTTATTAATCAAAAAATAAGTACAAGATACAAACTGAGGCTCAAATAGGCGTGTTTTAAAGCTAATTCTACAAACGGAGGCCCAGACGGGCCTGTTCTAAAGTTAACCCTAGGGAAGGGGGCTGAGACAAACTTATTTCAAGGCTACTAACAACCCCTAGGCCGGTGCGGATGGTGCCGGCGCGAAGAAAGGAGCAAATGCAAGAGCGCCTGATGGCCCTCTCCCATGACGTTCCCTTGATTCTTTCCCAGCCCCATGGGGGTTAACCATTGGAGGTGGTAACACCCGGGCACCGGACATGACGTGATCTTATGAGCCTTCACCGGCGGGTAGGCCAGGCGCGAGTCACCGCCAGTTTGAAGGGCAGGCATGGACACGCCCCGGAGAAAAGCGTTATGTACCTCGTGGGCCTCCATCCTGACTACCATGCACGACACCATCAGGATAACACCCAAACCTTGCCACGCTGGAAGTTTGACGCAAATTATAGCCGCAACGGCTCTCAATTGGGGGAGGAGGACCTTTGGCCTGCGTAACCCCACCACCATCCAAAGCCATTCCATTCCTCCGAACTCTTATCACAATCCTAGTGAGATTATTGAAGGGGCTCAGAGAGTTGAGGGGCCATGTTTCCTATTTAGCTAAGGGGTTCGTGGAGTATGGAATGACGTCCCCCCTAGAAAGCCTTATATAGAAGATGAATGTTGGTGGGAGTTGATCCACACAGAATTCAAAAGAAGGATTATCAGAGACATTAATCCTGACCGAATTCCAAGGGAGCCATCAACCACTGGATCTGCATTAATCCACGAGGATATTAATGAGAGCGCGCCTCGCACATTGAAGCGTCAAGCACGAAACGCGGACAAGCATAGGACGCCTTATGATTGAGGAGGGCGAAAACTTGGAATGAAGGCGGGGCTACTGCCACACGCAAAAATAGAAGTACGAACTACCCCCGCCCAGGGCACCACGGGGTTAAGGGTCCGGCCTGAGGAATTGCCCACTTCAGGTGAAGTAGGGCTGAGGGCGTCATCACGCCAAAACAAGCTTCCCAGCGCCGGGGACAAACTCCTCCACCCCAAACAGAAGAACACCTGGGTGCTAGACTGAGCCAAGGTCTTCCGCGGTCCTCGAACCCAAACCTTCGACGAAACTAGTTACTTACGGAAGGATACCTAGGTGCTAGACTGAGCCAAGGTCTTTTGTGGTCCTCGGACCCAAAACTTCGGCGAAACTAGTTACTTATAGAAGAACACCTGGGTGCTAGACTGAGCCAAGGTCTTCCGCGGTCCTTAGATCCAAATCTTCGGCGAAACTAGTTACTTACAGAAGGACACCTGGGTGCTAGACTAAGCCAAGGTATTCCGCGGTCCTCGGACCCAAACTTTTGGCGAAACTAGTTACTTACAAAAGAACACCTGGGTGCTAGACTGAGCCAAGGTTTTCTGCGGTCCTTAGACCCAAACCTTCGGCGAAACTAGTTACTTACAGAAGAACACCTGGGTACTAGACTGAACCTAGGTCTTGCATGGTCTAAGGACTCAAGCCTATGGGGAAACTAGTTACTTACAGAAGAACAAAAGTGTTAAACTGAACCAACGTCTTGCATGGTCCTCGGACTCAAGCCTATAGGAAAGCTAACCACCCCAAATATACCTGGGTACTAGGCTGAACCTAGGTCTTGCATGGTCCAAGGATTCAAGCCTATAGGGAAACTAGTTACTTACAGAAGAACAAAAGCGTTAGACTGAACCAATGTCTTGCATGGTCCTCGGACTCAAGCCTATGGGAAAGCTAACCACCCTAAATATACCTGGGTACTAGACTGAACCTAGGTCTTGAATGGTCCAAGGACTCAAGCCTATGGGGAAACTAGTTACTTACAAAAGAACAAAAGCATTAGACTGAACCAAGGTCTTGCATGGTCCTCGGACTCAAGCTTATGGGAAAGCTAACCACCCTAAATATACCTGGTTACTAGACTAAACCTAGGTTTTGCTTGGTCCAATGACTCAAGCCTATGGGGAAACTAGTTACTTACAGAAGAACAAAAGCGTTAGACTGAACTAAGGTCTTGCATAGTCCTCGGACTCAAGCCTATGGGGAAACTAACCACTACAAAGAGAACCTGGGTACTAGGCTGAACTAAGGTCTTGCATGGTCCACAGACTCAAACCTATGGGGAAACTAGCTACTTACAGAAGAACAAAAGCATTAGGTAGAACCGAGTTATGGCGTGGCCCTCGGACTCAAACTTAAGGGAAAGCCAATTGCCTCACGAGACTAAGTCCTAAACAGAACCGAGGTATCGAGCAAAACATTAAAGTAAAACAGGTAAAAGGAAGCATCAATCGAAGAGCTAAAAGTGAATAATTGAATATATTTCAGAAAAGTATGTAGTTTCGTTACAATGTCGCCAAGACAAAAAGCGAAATAAAATAAATAAATAAATAAAAAAGAAAAAGAAAGAAAACAAATCAGAGTGGTCCAGGCCATCAAAATGGGGTAGCCCAAAGAGATGGCCTACTTCCCCAACTCGATGGACAGCTTGTCTTGAGGAGCCTGCCGGGAGGCTTCGACTGACACATCGGGACCCTGGCTTAGAAGGGCTACTTCAGAGGACCCTTCCTCGGGAGGAGGGATCTGAGGGACAGCGAATAGGCCTTAGGAATCGGTAGGAAGCTCATCAGCTGAATTTGTGTCCTTAGCAGCATTAGTCTGACCTTCATCTGTCCCTTGTAGAGCAAAGCCTGCCTCGGGAGCAACGGAGACAGCCTCGCGAATTACGGGGGGATAACACACTCTTTCTGCCCTCCTAAAGTCAGACAAGGTCTCGACCCTCGCCTGGTTGAGGGCCTCACTCCAAGTCTGGGAGTAGAATCACCTGCATACTTCAAGAATCTAGACCTTAAGGGTAGCCTCAGTCTTAGCCACCCTTTCAGCGAAGGCCTCTTCCTCCGCCTGCTCAATGGAGTGCTTGACGCCTATTCTTGCAAAAACGGCCTCTTCTTTAGCCCTCACAGGCTCGTCCCTAGCGTACTTGGCAATGCCCTTTGCCCCTACCTCCTCGGCCAACTTCTGCTTCAGGGCGGCAATATCCTCTTTGGCAGCCTGCAATTGGCCCTCAACATCCAGCAAGCGCTCTACCTGGTCCTCAGCCTATTTCATGGCATCGGCTAGGTCAGAGGCCGCGCTATCTCTAGCCCTCATCATCTCCTCCAAATTTTCGATTGCCTTTTTGAGATCTGCCTCAGATCTCTTAAGGGTACTCGCGGCCTTCAAGTACTTGTCGCGCTCTTGCCCTAGAGTTTTACTCTGGCTGTCGGCCTCCTCGTCCCGCCCAAAAGCAGCCTGGATAGCGTGCCAACCAAAACAAATACACCATAAAGGAAAGAAGGGGAGGTGCCCAACAATAAAATCCAAATGAAATAACAAGTATCAGAGGTCCTACCATGCCCAGGTATCTCTTATGGTTGCAGGCAACCTCTTGCCTCCTCATACCCTCTAGCTCAGCCATGTCGACGGGGAGGAGGAGGGACCTCTCCAGGGCATCGGCCACGTGAGCCCCCTCGCCTCCTCGGAAATCCCTGAGGGTGGTGTCGTCCATCAGAGGCTTTCCGTGGAGCATGGCAGCGGGCAGCCAGGCCTGGAACTCGGACGGCTGCACGACTTCTTTCCCTTTACTTCGACCACCAAGTCTCAGCTGCTTGGAAGCTTGGGGGGCTTCATCTTCCTCTTGAGAAGAATGGGACCTGCCCCCATCCGCTGGGTCTTTGCCTTTAGAAGGCCTCTTCCTCTTCGGGTCGGAGGATTCAAGTCGAGGGTCCGAGATTGGCAAAGTGGAGGACGACCTAGTCTGCGCAGGCAAAGGCTTGGGTAGAGGAGGAGGAAGCTTAGGTCCGGATGAAGGAGGCTTGGGCCGTGACTCCCTCGACGCGCCCTTCTCGAACCTGCCCTCAAGCAAGTCAAGCAGGCTAGTTTGAGGCTATCTCTTGGACCCCATTTCGGCCTGAGTACCAACCCTCAGGGACTGAAGACCGATTTCAGACAAGTGGGAGTCCCCAAAGTCACCAGAGAAACCCTCGGACTGATGGGCTTGGTCAAATACACCAAATTCGTCCTCGGACGAGCCCAGATCTACCACCTTTCCATCTTTCTCCTAACTCCCTCCCTCGGTCTCTGTTGCTTGATGGAACGAAGAAGAACTTGCCAACGAGACGCCCTCAGGAATAGAGGATCCTTCAGGAAACGCAAACCCGTCCTCCACCACAGTGATTTGCCTAAACCGAGGATCACGAGCCTTGATCATTTGCTTCTGGACCAGGAACGATTTCTGGGTCAAATAGTATCTGAGGATCTTGTAGACGGCTCTAACTTGGTTATCGGCCTCGTTCAGAAAGATCTCCGCCCTGAGAACTGCTTCCAGATCCCCCTTATTGACCAGGTTGAAATGACGCGCGAAGGCGTGCAGATTTGCAGAAAGAGAAACAAACCCCTATCATCAACTAAATAAGGAAGGCTTACAACAAAGAAAAAGAAAAGAAGCTAGACCCTCTCCCACTCCAAGTACCCTACCTGGCTCTCCCTCTACTATCAGGCAATGGAGACCGTTGTGCCATTCTCCCGACACAATGAGGAAATCCTGAGTCAACCCCTTACTAGAATCGGGGAGACACTAGACAAGCCGAACCCTATCGTCCCTCGTCTTCATATAGTACGAGTTACCCTTCAGGTGTTGAAGATTATAGCACCAGTTGACATTATGATGGGTTAACCTCAACCCCATCTTCTCATTCAAGGTGTCTACGCACCCTAGTATCCTAAACATATTGACGGCACACTGGGTGGGAGTTAGCCGAAAATGCCTTAGGTAACCGCTCGTCACCAACCCCATAGGGATTCTCATGTCTCCCTCTATGAAGGCGACCATAGGAATCACAACTTCACCCTCGTTCCTCGTAAAATGCCAATTTCCTTCCTCGCTATACCTCAAGCCCACATTGGGGGGTATCTCGTAATCAGCGATGAACTTCTCCATCATCTCTTCGGACTCAACTAACTTCTTAAATTTACCCATCCCTAGCAATGACTAAAAAACTCGAGAGAGAGCGAAGGAGGGAAAGGAATCAGAGAAAAATTTTTGCTACAGAGAGAATAAGACTTACAGAAATGAGAGAGTTCTCCTCGGACAGGCTTTTTATGCTGGAAAGGAGCGCGGGTTGGTGTGGAGATTTGACCGGATTCAGAGTATGTGCGCCAGAGTTCCTGAATGCACAAATAAGGAGGCAAAGCGGTTCAAACAAGTATTTATATCCCCAATTAAAAATAACCGGGCAAAATTTTCCACCCATAAAGGCAGGAAATCCCCACCGGTTAATTGCCATCACACCGTTAGACGTGGGGAGCATGGAGCAGCCAAAATTTAATGCGGGCACGCACCGTATTTTGAGGTGCCAGAAATGTGCATTGGGCAGGCAAAAAGACTCTAATGTTGATATGGGCCGAGGTAGGGCGAATCATGACAAAGGCCTGAGGATATCAAAACCCTCCTCCCCGTCCGAGGATAAGGACAGCAGGATTTTGAGGGGCTATTGTGGGGCCTAAGAACTTGGTAACTCCGGTCCACTTTACATCTGGCCCAGGGCCCATGCCGAGGAAGAAGGAGCGCCCGAGGACGAAGCATGAAGGACTGAGTTGCTTGGAGCCCCGCTGAGGATGACCCTGTCCTCGGAGGACCAAGACCAACATTAAGAGGGGGAGCAAGCCCAGGATAGGTTGTCACCTCCACATTAAATACGCTCACCTAACCCTCTGGCCGCACTAATGGGGATGTGACTTCTAGACAGGATAGTCTTGGTTGCTACGACTCACATGAGTACTGGTAAAGCGGGTGATGGGACGAACGGTCAGAAAGGAGGGGCGTGGATGACCAACATGTGGAAGAAAGAGATTGTGAGGAAAGGGGCTATATAAGGGGAAGAAATAATAAATGAGGGAGGGGGGACGGTCAGGCTCCTAGGATCGGTGTCAAGGAACGACTTTGGAGGGTAACCCTGGTGTGCCGGCCTTCAACGGAAGGGAATTCTACATTGGGCGTTGTCCGTTTGTTAGGGCTTAATTCTTGAACCTGCTCTCTACGAATTCATTGTAATGGACCAACCGGGCTTGAGTCCACTCTCTCAACAGTAGAAGTACTCAAATTTGGTCCCTACAGATACAACAAGATTTGAACCTATGAAATCTATTCTATGCCTATTTTATGACTATTGATCTTTACATTAGGCTCAAAAACCAATTGATTTTTTGTGCAGGCAAGATTCAAACTTATGTCTCTTATAAGATGTCAATTGATTTTATCAACTGTAGATGTTGAGCTAATTGAAACCCACAATATTAGGTTTATGATAAATGAAAAATTATGTTAATATTCTATATTAAAAAATTGAATCACATAATCTATAATCTATAATCGCCAAGAGCCTTGTAACTCCACTAGTTGGCACCTCCCATTGTTTCCAATGAAGACATTTAGAGCACGTTTGGTACATTAAATGAAGATTACGATAGGAATGGTAATCTTTATTAGTATGAATAAAATGTGTTGTAATTGAATAATTAAGCATATTCATAAGTTTGGTTGTGAGCTGAAATATTATAATAAAAGTAAAGATATCTATTTTAGGAAATATTTTACTCATACAATTATATTTCCTATAAAATATTATTTTTTAAATTATTGATAGAGATGAGTTATTTTTCATATGATTTTTTATTTTCATAATTTTTATGTGCTTATGGAGAGTTTATTTATTTGAAAATATATTAATTTTAGGAATTATTACATTTACTAAGAAATAGCTATTGCAACCCTTTTAGGGAGGAATGTAAAAAAAAAATGTATATCTAGCATTTTTCAGTAGATATTCATAAGCAATGACTATTCCATTTAATATAAATATAACTAAATTACAGAAAAGCTAAATCATATAAATAACTATTTTACATTACATTGTGTATTACAACCTACCAACATACCTTAGGGTTCAAATCCGCCACCCCAACTATCGATGTATCAAAAACGAAGATAAATTTTACGAAATGAAATTTATAATCTACTCATAATTTTAAATGCCATTACTCTCATATGTATTTTTTTTAATTGAATTTAAATTATTTTCCATAATTAAATCTTTCATTAAAATCCTTTACGTCATTTTTTTAAATAGTATAATATACAAACATAATCCTAGTAAATGCCTAATGATATCCATATATAAACACAATCATGATAAGTGTCTATTAATAACTACTATAATTATCATATTTCATATTTGCACCAAAAAAATAAAAAGAAAGAAAAATAATCATATTATGTTAAACTTTGGCAAGTATTGATTGGTTATACATGTTTTCAATAATATCATGAATAATTTAGAAAAATAATGATACAGCCACAAACTATTTTACAACAATTTTACAAAATATTAATGTGACCAATCTCTTATTGGTTTTCATCTAGGTTCACAATTAATATCACTTTTTCATTTCCCAATAATCACTCACCACATCAACAATTTGTAAATTTTTTTGTAAAATAGTTTGTATCTCTAGCCTTATTCAATTTAGAAATGGGATTATTTTCTTAAGTAAATATATAACGTGATTAAATTTGATAGACCTTAATGATCACCCACCCTTATAAGTGGGATGGTACTTCCCCATGCACAAAGTGTTTGGGGGGTTAAGGCCTAGGGGGATTAGTTCGAGCTGTAGAGTCAAAGTAACGGCCAAAAAATTAGAAACAAAAATCAAGATGAATACAAATCCTTTATCTCACTTTTTTTAATTTTACTTTATGCTCCATCAAGACTATACTTGACGTGTAAATTTAGACATGCTCGTTTGAATACATTTTTCCAGTGTTCAACATGCATAGAATTGCAACTTTTCCACCAAATAAAAAGAAAAATGCTCCTCAATTTCCTTTCTAGGTGTATTTTCTATTTATTGTGCTTGGAACTTACGTTCCTATGCACGAAGTTCCTATGTATGAAGTGCTTAAGGACTAAGGGGGGATTAGTTTGAGCTGTAGAGTCAAAGTAATGGCCACAAAAATAGAAGAAAAAAAATCAGGACAAATAAAAATCATTTGTCTCACTTTTTGTGTTCTACTTTATGCTACATTGGGACTATACTTGACACATGAATTTAGGCGTGCTCGTTTGAATGCATTTTTTTCAATGTTCAAAGGGCATAAAATTGCAACTTGTTAGGACATATGTGAATCATGTTAGGAACATATTGTTAGGATTAGTGCTCTTAAATCCTACTGTATGATGCTATGTATGATATTAAATTTGACATTGTGTATGACATTATATATGACTTAATATTGTGTTTAATGAATTTGTTTTATTATTATCTGAAATAATGGTAACATGAATATTAGGACATGAATATTAGGACATTATCATTTAGTTCATGAGACGCATAGTATGTGATTTATGTAAAAAGTCACAGAAGATATAAATCACAAGTTCTTTGTAAACTCAGAATTATAGTTCATAGTCAATGATGAAATTGGGCATTTCATCTGTGAAGACTATAACATATCAACCACGATGATTTGTCTTGATCATGGAAATAGAGACTTCTAGTTGATGTGTTAATATGTTTTAAGAGTTAAGACATATTGAACTGGACCGCTGTGAGATTTATTATTTTCCTAATGACTGTCATATGAATAATAAATCTCATGACTTGTATTTGCATAAGCTCTTAATCCTGAGAGAATAATGGACCTGATCATGAGGTGTAGATTGTTTTGATATATCAGGAGTGAGATTTATAGTAATGGTCAAAATCTCAGTATGTTGGGCAGCCACATTTAGTGTTGATGAAACATGTATTCTTAAGATGGAATTCATAGTCTCTTAACAGAGATATAAAATATTCTCTTGAGATAAGTTTAATGAGTTTATTATTCAGAGAGTTAGGTCTAACCACTTTAGTAAGACTCAAGTATATATTTATGGAATTGGATTTCATAAATATATAATGAATAACATTTAAGGATTAAACCGGGTACTCAAGGATTAAGATGTAGTAATTTACAAAGTGGTAGTCTACATTAATGACTTTGTATTATTACGAATATTTTATAAAGGGGTTGCATGTATAATAAAGTCTTGGGATATAATTTATAGATAAGGCCTAGAGTGCAACTATATTTATATAGTGGTATTAAATATAGTTAATGGTAACTTTGGACTTGTCAAGAGTTGACAGAAAAGTCCAAAGCTCATTGGAGCTAGTGTCTTATTGGTTCCTTTTGGTCCCACTCCAAACCACACACTTAAGCCCAATTGGAAAGGTCCAAAAGGCCAGCCCAATTAGATAATTGGTTAAATACAAAGGGAAAAATGTACATAATTTCATGGGTGAGAAAAACAATATTTTAATGGTGTGGAAGTGAGTGTATATCACTCTCTAATCATCCCTTTGTAACCAATTGAGAGTCCACACTTCTTGGGCTTTAGTGGAATTGGAGTGAAGATTAAAAGTATTCCTAAGTGCTTCAATCTTCGATTTTGAAATTCACCGCTTCAAGGTACGCTCTCTTGTTCTCAAATTCTGAAATTTACTTAACGTATGTTATTAATTTCGAACGATGTAGATCCGTTATTTTTCTGCTGCATACATACTTATTTCCATCACATATGTCATCTAGAATTGGTTAATCCTTTGACAAAATTTTACTTGTAATTGGGTAGATCTAGGATATGTATAATACTCCAAGGAACAAGAGTTTAAGTCCAAGTATTAAAGCCATGCAAGTCTGTTCAAGAAACAAGTGAATAAGTGTTGGATTTTAAAACTCGACAGCTAACTCAATAGATAGCATCTATCGAGGTTTAAAAGGCAACTTTTGCCTGATTCTCGACAGCTGCTCGATAGATAACCTATCTATCGAGATTTACAAAAATCAGTTTTCCAGATCTAATTTCGCTCCAATCCATGTATATATGTTTCGGCTTTCTTTTCTCACAACCCTAAACATATATAAAGATTATTTTAAGGGCCATCACAGCTGATGTAACTTAATGTAAAAAATTTTCACAAGCATATTGTGACCGGAGACATATGCCCTAATTCATCTTCTTCTTCAAGAAGTTGCTGCATTTGTACACCGTAGGATTTTGTAACCAAGGACTTTCGTGATCTTCATCGTGTTGATGAACTGAGGAACTTTACAGCCAACATTCTTTTCAAGTTAGTGATTAGTCATGTACTTTGATCCGTGCATCAATTTGTTAGTCACGTACTGGGAGTCGTGCATTAAAAGGAGTAATTGTCACTACAGAACATGTCCAATTGGGTTTTGGGGTAAGGGTTCAATTGTAGGTTGGTATAAGGTACTAGAATTCCTTTACTTGTAACCTCTTGTTGTGATAATAATGGATTTTCGGGAGTGGTGACCTTAAAATCACCAGGTGGGTTTTTGCCTTGAAGGTTTTCCCTATTTGTAAACAAATCACCTTGTCAACTTTATTTTCCACTGCATATTAACTTAATTGATGATTTGTTTATGCTATCACGCATATTGCATGCTAATCAGATTAATTAATTAACTTGACTAATTTAATTGATTAATTCATTACAAGGGGTTAATATATTTTTGACCCATCACAACTTTTTCACCAAAGAAAAAGAAAAGGTGCTTCTCAATTTCTTTCCCAGTATTATCTATTTATTGTGCTTGGAATTTACATTCATGGATTTTTTTTTTTTACTTTTTCTTGACTGAAAAAGTGGAAAATTCTTTTCACTTGAATAGTCAAAGTTCTCATGCACAAAGCAACACCAAAAAGTTAGATAGAAATCAGGATGATTACAAATGTTTTGTCTCACTTTTTGTATTCTACTTTATACTCTATCAAGTCTATACTTAATGCATAAATTTAGATGTGCTAGCTTGAATTAAGGGATTCAATTTCGTACTGGAGACTGTTTCAATTTAACTAGGGGAATGAAATATTTCAATATCAGTTAATACCGATGTACCGTTTCAAGTTTATCGCTATTTATATATTTCTATACATAAATATATATATATATATATATATTTGTTTTATTTATGTAAGTATGAATTTATTAATTTTTACTTTTATCAACATAAAATTTAAAGTCTATATATTTTATAAGCCTACATATTAGTTTAAGTATATTAACCAATATATTAGATTAAATTAAAAAAAATTAATAATTTTTTTAAATTTTTTATTATTTTTATTGTACTAGCTGAAATGCCAATACCGGCTAGTATGGGCCGATTCAGGCTGGTACAACCCGATATTTTTTTCGGTACGTTTTGAAGGAGTACCAGTATCGATTTAATGAGCAATATGGTATATTTCCCTGGTACGGCTAGTACCGGTACGATATTGACTTCTATGGGTTGAATAAATTTTTTTCAATGTTCAAAGTACATGTAATTGCTCCCTTAAAAATATTTAATTTTTTTAAGGTACATGTAGACACCACATTTTGTACCCCTTATGACTTGGGCCCGTGTTCCCCAATGATACTGAAATTTCTAAGACCCAAGGTTGATTTAGGGCCCAACAGATTCTAAATTGAACTGAAAAATGTTAAAATGGAAAATAAAACTTGTTATGAATTGCCCGAAAAAACTAACTTACAAAAAAAGAACTACCCAAACTGTTGGGAATTTAGAGGAGTAATATAATGAAATAACAAAATGATCTAGTAGACAAATAGAAAATTTGATTGACTTGGAGGCACAATTAAATGTTATACTTAGACAATATTTGCCCCCACACAAGAATTGCTCAAGGGTTACTACAAATTTATCCCCAGGATACAACCGTGTTTCTTAGGTTTTACAAATATCAATTTTGGAGAAAACCCACAGGTTTCTTGTGTTTATAAGAAAGATGAAAGAGAAGAAGTTACCAAATGACTATGAACCACTATTTATATCCAAAAGATTAAAATCATTCAATAGGACATTTTCATTTAATATGCACATTTTTGGTCAATAGGCACATTTTTATTCAATAGGCATCTTTTCAGTCAGTAGGCACCTTTAATATATATCAAATACGAAGGGTTATGACCTTTTAATAGACACCTTTAGATACATCTAATTTGAAAGGTTATGACATTTTAACGGACAACTTTTTGTATATATATTATAACCTGTCGTATATATACAACACAAACGAAACTAGTGATGCAACATTTTGTCTCTTATTCATTTTCACAAAAACCTAATAAATAAAACAACATTACTTTTTTTTTCTTAACTTATAAAATTTTGTGCTATTTCTTACAATATAATAATATTTTTATTATGTATATTATATAAATATATATATATATATTATGGTAGATTCTGAAATGGTACACTAGTATGTACCTGTACCAAAATATTCTGTTTTAGTTAATGTTATGAATATCATTTCAACACTTATTTCAATTTATCTATTAAAATGATATATTTCAGTATTGATCAATTTCATCATATCATTTTAAAGTTGCCATATAAAAGTTATTATAAAATTTTTATAAATTTAAACCTAAGTCCTACCACAGATAAATTTAAAATTATTTTTTTTCCCTTCTTTATTCCATCCCCCTCCTCACCTACCAACAATAGGCCACGAAACATTATTTCCCAAGGCTCCAATTTACAAAGTTCAATGAACACCGCATAATCTTTAAAAATATCTCCATTGCATCTACTTCTCCCTCCCTTTTTGCCTTTTTCTTCTTCTTCCGTTTGCTTCCCATTTCCGAAGTAGTTTCCTCACTGCAACTTCCAGTTTGCAATTCGCACCAATTTTTTTTTTTCTTCCCTTCAATTTACGTATGCAACAACACATCTAGAGTAAAGGCAGGTGATCTCATTGTTTCATTTTCTAAACTATTTCTTTCATTCTCTATCTCAGTTCACTCTCCAGTACCGGCCGGAATTTATATTTTAGCCGAAATTGATCGGAATGGCCGGAATTACCCAAAACTGTCCGGGATTGGACTCGAGATGGAACATGTTGTATTAGCATTCTGAATTGCATCCTGGTATGAGATATTCCAAATGTTCAGGTCAAAATGGAACGGATTTAATACATTAGTTTTAATTACCAAACCGAAATAACTACCGAAACACAATTCAAAACGTTAAAAAAAATGGAAAAGAAAGAAAGAGTAATTAACTTTTTAAAATCATATTAATATATGGAGATAATATAATAATAATATATAATAAAAAGAGTACACCAAAGTTAAATGCATGTTTGACACATGGCAGTGGTAGTCTTCAAAATATTTTGAACTAAGATGAATTGAGCCATCAGCCATTCACATGGGTGTCAGATAAGGGTTAGAGTATCACATCACTTGGTGGATACTCTTCTATAATACAAAATTTTTTCCATTTTACACATTTTGACAAAAAAATCTCCCGTATTAGCTCATGTAAACTTGTGTAAAATCTTCTAAAAATTTCCATTAGCTACAGTAACTGTGCATATATACACGGTTACGGTAGCTTGTGTATACATTATTTTAATAACTTATAATTTCGCTCCTTTTTTCCTCTCTCTTCTTCATCTGCACAACCAACGCCCTTAGCTTCTTTCTCTGATACACACACTCCCAAAGACAAAATCAAAAATCAACCACGAAATCAACAACAAAATCACCCATAGACACCACAAAACCAAACACACCCACACACGGACACACCAACTGAGACAGAGAGAGTGGATCAGCGCTTGTGGCGGATCAGAGAGCTTGGCTTGGAGTTCTTCTCGTCGTGCTTGGATCGGAGTTCTTCTCGTCGTGCTTGGATCGGAGACAGAGAGAATGGATTGGCGCTTGTGGCGGATTGGAGTGCTTGGATCGACGTTCTTCTCGTTGTGCTTGGATTGGAGTTCTTCTCGCCGTCCTTGGATCGAAGACAGAAAGAGTGGATCGTGAGTTTTAGAAAAGAGAGGAGAAGAGATGACTGAAAACGTTGGAAACTTGGAATAGAGCGGAGTTTCAGAGAAGACTCTAGAACAGAGTCTTGTGAGTGGAGAGAGAGAGACTAGTGAGTGGAGAGAGAGGGTTTGAGATAAAATAATAATAAGAAAAGAAAGAAAATGATTATTTAAATAAAAGAAGTGATAGAATAGATGAACTGATGTGGGTATTTTATAAAAATGAATGTGTAAAATAGAAAAAGTAGGTTTTTAGTGTAAAAATAGATGTATAAAATGGATGAACTGATGTGGATGCTCTTAGGCACACTAATTAAACAAAAAGACAACAAAGCACAATTTAAAAAAACAAAGGCATCTTATCAACCAAAAAAAAGAAAAAGAGGCGGAGTCCTATAAATATATATATATATATATATTTTTTAAATAGAGGCATCATTATAAGAAAATTCATAAGCAAAAGAGAGGTAACGTCTGGGTAAAGCAAAAGCGAAGAAGAAGAAGGGGCGGCGGGGACGATCGGATATACGGAGGCTACACTGAAACTCTATTTGGTATATTTTTCAGCTGGCTTTTTTTTTTTTTTTTTTTTTTCCTTTCTTTTCTTGTACCAGCCGATTTACTTGTTTCGGCTGGAATCCGAGGTTTTCACGGATATTGCCGGAATAACCCGGTACATCTTGGCATTTAGAGCAGCACGAAACAGCCGTGTTTCAGTACCAACCTAGATACTGGTACTAAAATTTTCAACCGTACCGACAGTACAGTTGAAATCAACTCCAGAGCCAAAACTTTGAATACAATTTTTTGGCAAAATTTGCCAAACAGTATGCTTTTTCCAAAAAAATTAGGTGCGTGACATGCGTTCAAAGTTATTTAGTAAGTTAGACTATTTTTGAAAATCGAGTTTGGCAAAATCGACTTTGGGCTGGAAAACGAACACTATAATGGCATTTTTTTTTTTAGTGGCGTTTGTAAAAACGCCACTATAGGTGCCCTATAGTGACGTTTTCTATAAACACTACTATAGGCACTAAAAAACGCCACTATAGTGTTTGTTTTCCAGCCCAAAGTCGATTTTGCCAAACTCGATTTTCAAAAACAATCTAACTTACTAAATAACTTTGAACGCATGCCACGCACCTAATTTTTTTGGAAAAATTTACTGTTTGGCAAATTTTGCCCAATTTTTTCAACGTTCAAACTTTAGAGTACGTAGAATTCCTCCCATCAAAAAAAGTTGATAGAATTGCAACTTTTTCAACAATAAAAAACAAAAGGAGCTTAATTTCCTTCCCCGGTTCTTTTTCCTTTGGAATTTATGTTCATGGTCGTTTCTCTTTTACCCTTTTCTTGACTTGGAAAGTGATACCACAAAAACTATAAACAACTTTTTCACAAATTTTTCCAAATAGTAGGTATACGTAACAACCGACAACCAACACATCTGTTACGGAAGAGAGCTAAAGTAATAGTTCTATAATTGTCTGTGGTAGTAGAAAAAACTCTTTTTTCCACGCGAGAACAGTCAAAGTCTAGGGGTGATGCATGGGTGAGTGGGGCCATTGCCCTCCCAAATTTTGAAATTTGTCTGAACATGTATAGAAGAGTTTGCACCAAACATGTTTGGATTTATTTTTTTAATGTAACAATTAACATATTATTAATTCACTCAAAAAATCTTATCATAAAAATTACACATGAAATGTATTTTTAGTTGTCATATAATGAGTTAGAGTAAAATAACTTTAAATATACTTGGAGCCTAGCTTATTTTTTTAAGTAAAGGATAATTCATGTTTTTGAAAATTTCATTAGTTCAATTAAAATATTTTTCGATTACTTTAGTATAAAATTTAATAATTTGAAATGAAAATGAAACTTTTTAAAAATTTCACTATGAAAATGGTAAAAATAAATTTTATTTTATGAAATATCACCATCAAACATAATTTTGATTAAAAATACTAAGTTTTTTTTTTTATTTTTTTTATTTTTTGTTGGGTATGTGTATATATATAACTTATCAAAAAAAAAAATGTGTATATAATAAAAAAGCGCACGTGTGTGTATATTGCGTGCATGAGATTGTTTTGATAAATATATTAATGCCGCAACTTGATCCTCAAACAAAAATTCTTAGCTCTACCCCATCCAAAGTCAATGATGATGGTGAAACCCTTCCCTTCCCATTAAGGACAACACTTGACTTGATTGGTATTTAAAGAAAGAGAATGATGAAAATTGATAAACAAAGATACTGAATCAAATCCTTAATTTTCACTAGCTTCAAAAAAACCATGGCATTCACTAGCTTCAAAAAAGTATTTTCCCCCGTTTCTCTATTCGTGTTGGCCCCGTTACATTTTTCCTTTATTTCTGATTCTGTTTACGTGGATAAAGAAACTGAGACAAATGCTCTTCTCATTTGGAAAGCCAGTCTTCAAAATAAAAACCAGTCACTCCTGCCTTCATGAACTCTCCTTCCTAATACTAATGCAACCAATTCTTCCAACAATCAAAATGCAAGCTCAAATCCATGCAGTTGGTTCGGTGTTTCTTGCAACCATGTAGGAAATGTTATTAGATTAAGCCTGACTAACTCAGGCCTGAAAGGTACTCTCCATGAATTTTCATTCTCATCACTCCCTAACCTTTCATTTGTTGACCTCAGCATGAATGAACTCTTTAATACAATTCCTATTGATATTAGTAACCTGTCTAAACTCATATATCTTGATCTATCCTTTAATAACTTATCGGGGAAAATCCCACCCTAGATCGGTCAACTGATCAACCTTGAGGTCTTGCACCTCGCTAAAAATCAGTTAAGTGGCTCAATTCCTCCAGAAATAGGTCATTTAAAGTCTCTTAATGACCTTTCTTTGTATGCCAACAATTTCTGTGGATGCATTCCGGCTTCATTAGGTAATTTGAGCTATTTGACTGACTTTTCTCTCAATAGTAATTTCTTTTCGTGTTCCATTCCTATATCTTTAGGTAATTTAAGTAACTTGGCTTATTTGTACCTCTATGATAATCAACTTTCTGGTTCCATTCCTCCACAAATTGGAAACCTTACCAATTTAGTTGAACTTGACATAAGTAACAACAGTTTCAAAGGTCCCATCCTTTATAGTATTGCAAAATTTGAAAAGCTAACATTGTTGCATATGAACCAAAACCAGCTCTCTGGCCCCATCCCCCTAGAAATTGGAAATCTGAAGTCTCTCATATTCTTAAGCCTTGAAATAAATTATCTTTCTGGCTTAATTCCTACATCTTTAGGTTCTTTTAGAAACTTAACTGTTTTACACCTGTATAGCAATCAACTTTCTGGTACCATTCCTGAAGAATTAGGAAACTTGACTTCCATAATTGATCTTGAACTGAGTAGAAATCAGTTGAATGGTACTATTCCAACTTCCTTTGGTAGGTTGAGTGGATTAAAAGCTTTATTCCTCCTTGATAACCAACTTTTTGGTCCCATTCCACCAAGGATCGGAAACTTAATGAAGTTGACTGCTCTGTTGCTGGATACCAACCATTTCACTAGCTTTTTGCCTCAAAACTTATGCCATAGTGGGTCTGTCCAATTACTAAGGGCAGACAACAATGATCTCACAGGTCCAATACCAAAAACCTTGAGAAACTGTAGAAACTTAATTAGAGTCCGCCTTGAAAGAAACCAAATCTTTGGAAATATATCTGAAGATTTTGGTGTCTATAGAAACCTACAGTACATGGACCTGAGTTACAATAGATTTTATGGTGAAATCTCATACAACTAGGGCAAGTGCACACAGCTAACCACTCTAAAGATTGCTAGGAACAATATTTTTGGTCGCATACCACTTGAAATTGGAGACTTAGTTCAACTCCAATTACTTGATCTTTCTTCTAACCACTTGGTTGGGGAGGTTCCAAAGGAATTTAGAAAGTTGACTTCTTTGTCGAAGCTGATGTTGAATGGCAATAAACTTTATGGTGGTTTACCCTTGGAGCTTGGGTCATTAATAAATCTTGAGTATCTAGATCTATCCACTAATAGGTTTGGCATGGCAATCCTAAGAAATATAGGGAACCTTTCGAAACTACATTACTTGAATATGGGCAACAACAAGTTTATCCTTAACATTCCAGTCCAAATGTGTGAATTAGCTCATTTGTCCCAGCTAGATTTGAGCCTTAACTCACTCGAAGGAGAGATACCTTCACAAATCAGCAATATGCAGAGCTTGGAGTTGTTGAATGTATCCCACAATAACTTCTCAGGTTTCATGCCAGCTACTTTCAAAAAGAGGCGCGGCTTGTCGTCTGTTGACATATCCTACAATGAGTTAGAGGGTCCTCTTCCCAATAGCCGAGCATTTCATGATGCCCACATTGAAGCATAACAAGGTAATAAAGGATTGTATGGAAACGTTACGGGATTGCAACCCTGTAAGGCAAGACATATCTCAGAGAAGGGAAATAAAATCATTTTCCCTCTCTTGGGAACACTTTCGCTTGTATTGGTATTCTTGGGAATATTCTTCATTTTAAAAGGAAAAGGGCAAAATCCACAAGAAAATCAAAACACATACATAGACAAGGAAGAAGTGTTTACAATATCAACTTTTGATGGAAGAACAATGTACTAGGAAATCTTTGATGCAACCCAGGGTTTTGATGCTAAGTTTTGCATTAGGGAAGGAGGATATGGAACCGTCTATAAAGCCCAGCTAATATCTGGAGACACATTTGCAGTTAAGAAACTCATATCCTTGTGTGATGGTAATATTTCACAACAAAAAGAGTTCTTAAATGAGATAAGCGCATTAACAGAAATCCGGCATCAAAATATTGTAAAATTGCATGGCTTTTGTTCACATTCACATTTCTCAATTTTAATTTACGAGTACCTTGAAAAGGGTAACTTGGCCTCAATTTTGAGCAATGATGGAGGAGCTAAAGAATTGGACTGGAATAAGAGGGTGAATATCATCAAAGGTGTGGCTCACGCTTTGTCTTACATGCATCATGATTGTTCACCACCAATTGTTCATAGGGACATATCAAGCAAAAAATGTTTTGCTAGATTTAGAGTATGAGGCTCATGTTTCAGACTTTGGCACAGCTAAGATTCTTAATCAAGACTCATCCAATTGGACTTCACTTGCTGGCACATATGGATATGTTGCACCAGGTAATGTACTTACTTGTTTAAACAATATAGAACATAGATCATTTGAATACATTGTCATAATATTCTACTTCTTTTTAGAGCTTGCTTATAAAATGAAAATAACTGAGAAATATGACATGTTTAGCTTTGGAGTTTTGGCTATTGAAGTGATCAAAGGTAGGCATCCTAGTGAAATCATCTCCATTTTATCTGCTTCAACCATGGAGGAGAATTTCTTGTTGAATGATTTGTTAGACATACGCCTTCCACCTCCCACTCTTGAGGTTGAGAATCAACTAATACTCATCAGAAAGTTGGCAATTGCATGCTTGCATGCTAATCCAAAATCTAGACCAACTATGCATATGGTCTCTCAGATTTTATCAAGCTGAAGTGCACTTTCCTAGAGCCATCATAGTCTGACTAGGACAAGCAAGGATATGAAATAAGACACTATATTCTGTCAAATTTATGTTGTTGAAGGCAATTGTTTGTTTAAGATTATGTAAAGCCTAGATTACTACTAGATGTTTAATTGCAAGTATTAATAATGCGCTTCTAGTAACACAGATTTCAAGGCATTGTGATTATACATGTATGATTAGCTATTGTTAGAGTTTTTGGCCCTGATAGTAACAAAGTTAACCAACTCTTGACCAAGTAATTAATTAAATTACTTATGCCTTAGATCTGAACTTAATAACAACACATGAACATGGATCACACAAAGACACCAAAATGATGACTTGAGAAAACCGATGAAACAAACTATTTCATATAAAAACTTAGGGGATTTAATCATCAATACCCAAGTCAACAAATCCACTAGAATATTATTGAAGTGTGTAAAAAAAGTTTAACCCTAACTTGAATGTAACATGACCACACATAGCTTCAAGACTATGGGTTCTTCTATTCTCAACTTGTTGCATGTGAATGTATGCTTAGGACTCCGAGAACAACTCTGAAAGATTTGTACCAGTAACTTGAATGTAAACTGGATGCAACAATTTCACTTTGATCATAGGATCTTTTGAATAAACATAGGTCTCCAGTTGATGCTTCAAGAGTGGTTGGAAAATTTTAGATCTGTGTATAATACACTACTCTCCTGTAGTCTTAGAAAACATGCTCTAAGGCTTGCTTATTTAGTGTACATAAGATGTAAGTAGCTTTAGATCAAATGGATAACAAAAAATACTAAGAATCCAATCAACATGATTCTCGATCAGTTGAGATATGCAGTCAATCGGTCGACTTAAGTAACTCTCGATAGGTTGAGTTGGTGACAAAATCCTATGCAGTAATAGTCCAATTTATGTTTCTTGATTCATTTGAACCTTGGTTTGTCTTGTACTATGAATTAATTCGATACCGATTTAAGAGACAACCTAGATTATAACTGTTACAAATGTTCATGACTTGTCAACCTAAAAATATGGACTTAACAATCTCCCCCTTTGACAATTCATGACAAAAAAATTTACATCAAAAGATTCAAATATAATATAGCCCAGAGAAAATTTATATCCCTACAAACTACATAATCCCAAGAAGCTGTAAGGAGGTTGAATGTCTTGTGTAGAGATAACTTACCTTTTCATCAAACACTAAAATAAAGCATAAATGCATATGTGGAAATAAAGATAGATAAACAATATTGATTACAACGATATAAAAATAAATACTACAAAAAAAAAAAATAAAAAAAATAAAGGCATGTGAGTCAACATAAGCAGGCAGATACCAATTGTTAACCAACAACCAAAAACTAAACATAGAGCATGGTGTATCAAAGATTAAAAAAAAAAAAGGTACAAGTCTCAAATAGAAAAGAACAAGAGTTTTAGAAATGAAATAACCTAATCAAATTAAAGTCTCCTCCTCAACACAACATCTCCCCCTTTTTGCCATAATGGATGAAGGGGTCACGTGTAATGCCCCAAACTCAGATAAAGTCTAGAGAGCATGAATCCTCACGTGTAACACCTCGTTGATAAGGTTGCGTGGTCCTCTCTTTGCAACCTAAATGTACACTCCCTTGTTAAGGAGCTCCCTCTTTGAAACCATAATTGATAAACTCCCTTGCTAAGGAGCTACCAAATGTGCATTGTCCCCTCCTTGGGACCATCCCTCGCAAAGGACTATCTATGGTATGACCGTCCCTTGCTAAGGGCTAAATACAATACCATGCTTCTATTCACAACTTGCCACAGGGTTTCAAATCAATTCTAATGATGCTCACACAAGGTAGGTTTAAGAACAAATCAGTTTCAAATATGTTTCCTAAAGTTTCCAAGACACTTGCTTTCCAACCATTGTAAGTACAAATAATTCATCATAAAACATTTCATGAATGGGGATCCAATAATACTTCCTCAAATTCAATCATACACAAGTCGAACCATAAGCTTTAGAGATGCATTATCACACATGTATATGTATACAAAGTGCTCTTCCCACAACATTTTCAAAGAAACAATTATACAAGGTTTTCTCAACATTTACAGAGTGCGCAAATGTTTCTTTATCATAAGTTATAAATATAGTTTGATAGTCAAAACCATCTTTATGAAACCCCTTGTAAGGTTGAATTTAATCAATCATTTTATTGGCTTTATTCCGTGCCAAATTTACTTGTAATTCAGCATTTATAAACCCTATGTTTAGGTGGGAATCATGTAAGGGTAGTGTGTGAGAGAGTATGAAGAAAAACTCAAGTTTGTGCACTCAGCAAGTGCTTGATTGGATCTCGCAGCTTGCAATTTGCCAAAAGTGGCACACACGTAGAGCATGTAGAGGAGCTGAACAGTCACGCTAGCTAGAGCACTACAGGACAAAAAGTCTAGACTAGTCATTCAGTTAATTAGTGGTTTGAACTCGCGACTCAGTCAAGTCGTGAGGCCAAGTCGCCAGCCCACTATGTTTTGAGAAAACTGACTCTTTGCATTCCATTCTCACCCTAGTATAAATACCCCTTATACCCATGAAATGTAAAGAGCTTCCAGAGAGAATTTTGAGAGAGAAACCTTAGAGAAAAACAAGATTGACTCATCCACGATCTTTACATAATGACTCTTCAAATTCCTCTACTCTCACCTTCTCCATTGTTACATCCTTGAGAGTTTCATTACCCAAATCCTTTTCTCACCATACCTATACCTGTGAGAAGACTTTTTGGTGTTTTGGGAAGCAGTTAAGAAGGGACCAATGGATATTGGTTGATGCTATGGGCTATAGCGGAATCCGATAAGCTAAGAAGACAAAGGTTCAGCGTAACCTCGTTGGAGTAAGAAGCTTGGAAGGCTTAGGTACACTGGGAAAATTAGGCTTGGAGGGTCTTCTACTGTTCATATATCCCAACTTCATTCTTTAGTGGATTATTGACCATTTGGAAGGCGGCAAAGAGGTTTTACGCTGAGCGCTTCGGTTTCCTCTTCGATAACACATCGTTGGTTGTCCTTGTGTTTTCATCTCTCGTCCCTTTATCTTTGCCATTTAATTTCTGCTGTGGATGTCATTTTATTTGATTTAGATTGTTTATCAATTCTGTTATAAGCTTATGTTCATTTTTCGCACCAACATTGTTTGATATTAAGCTTGAATTGGTAATTTGTAAATTGGGGGTCTAAATGTTCATAATGTTTTATACGCTATTTGAACTTTCAATTGGTATCAGAGCGGGTGCACTCTTTATGGTTTAAACACCTTTGTGCGATCTTTGACCCCATATTGAGATGGACCAGTCTCAATCTCTAAATGCTCCATTATATTTTGATGGTAGCAACTATGCCTTTTGGAAAACCTTTTGGAAAGTCAGGATGAAAGATTTTTTGTGTTCAATGGATGAAACCATTTGGGATGCGGTGGATATTAGATGGACTAGGCCGGAGGCTGCCAAATCCATTTGGGATAAGGCAACCCTCTTTCTATAGCAAGCTGAATGAGGTGGTCATTGGCAAGTTCGACTTGGGTGAGAAAACGGAGAATTCCAAGATAGTGAGGAAAATCCTTCGGTCATTGCCAAAAAGCTTTCGTACCAAGGTGATAGCGATTAAAGAGAGTAAGGACCTTGATGATATCAAAGTCCAAGAACTAATTGGCTCACTTTAGACTTATGAATTGTCAACAAACACGTAGCATGCGCTGGAAGGATGGAAAGGAAGCTACTGTAAAAGAAGGCAGTTGTTGAGCAAGTGACATTGGTTGAAGTTCAATATGAATATGCATCATCCACTGGAGAATAAAGATGAAGACTCCGCCAAAGATGTTGAATATTTAGAATATGATTAAGACGAGTCGAGTTAGAGCACAAATTTCAATTGTTCTCTTACAGTTCCTCCACTAAACTGTAGTACAGAAGGAATAGCCGTGACGCGGTCGGTCACCAAGCCCGTCTCTCTCTCGTTGTTGCACGCCTTTACTCTACAGAACTAGCATAGCTCACAGACGAGCACGCCACTAAGGCTTGAACTGATAATGCCCTTGCTTGGGGAGGAAATCTGTACGCGCTTTTCCACCTGGCGAGAAAGAACTCCAGACGATCCCATTAATGAGAAGTGAGTACGATCCCGTTGTTTGGCATGGTGGTTTGAATTTATCAGTAAAGTAGCACAGTCTAATTACAAATAATCGTTTGCAAGGAAGAGCAAATCTCCTCCTCTTTAGACAATTAATGAAAGGGTGGAAGTTCACGACTCATCAGATGAGGATGTTGTCGATAAAGATGTGGCATATCTTGTGAAGAATTTCTGAAAGTTCTTGAAATTCAAGAAGAATGGAAAATTTGTTGAGAAGGAAAAATTCCCAAATTTCGGAAAGGGGAAGAAGGATTTCAAGAGGAAAGATGGGAAGGATTCTCAATCATCTTAAGAAGTCACGTGCTTCGAATGCAACGGACATGGACATTTCAAGAAAAAGTGTCCTAAGTATTTGAAAGCAAAGGGCAAGGTGTATGCCATTACACTTAGTGATTCTGACTCCTCTAATTCAGATTCAGATGAAAGCTATGATGAAGAGGGAAATTTCTCTGCATTCATGACCATTGCTCCAGTAGATTCTTCGGGTGATTTGGGTGCACTAGTGAAAGAGCTTAGTGAGCATTCTAAATTGGAGTCAATTGGGATAGTTGAGGAATCTGAAGATGAAGAAGTAGTGGGACTGCAAGAGACCTACAATTTACTCCTTGAGAAGATCAGTAATATGCAAAAGTGGCTAACGCAGCCATTAAAAAGATGAAAAGGGTAGAGGAAGATTATAGAAGTCTTCTAGTGCGATACAAGGAGACCAAATGTGAAATGGAGACGTTAAATGGAGAGCTTACCGAAGCCTACTCAAAGATAAAATTTCTTGAGCTAGAGGTAGTTCAAGCCAATGGTAAGGTAGAGCGAGTTTCTTCCAAGAAGCTTGATGAAGTACTTGCTCATCAAAAGCCTTTCTTTGACAAAAGCGGATTGGGATACACTAATGAGAGCAATTCGACTGCTAATATATCCAAGGAAATGAAGTTTGTGAAAGCTAAAGAACCGATGATAGATACCACGAATGCTAAGAAAGTGAAGCCGGAGAAGAAGAAGAATGTGACTGACCAAAGGTTTATGACGAAGCCTCCTAAACAATTAGTGGTCAAACCTAAGGGTAATGGGAAATCACTCCCAAAGTCACAAAGGGGTCTGAGAACTCAACACTTCTACCATAACTGTGGACTTCAAAGACGCACCAAACCAAACTATCATAAGCTGAGAGCATTGAAAAATGCAAGTGATCAAAGGTCAAGAGGAGCAAGAAATGACAAGAGGACTTGGGTTGTTGAACAATCAAGAGGTCGAGATGGTGATTCCGGAATGATGGATGTGATGAAGATGATTGGTGCATTCACCACCTGTTTAGAAAGCTTCACTAGAAGGTTTGAAAGCCCTAACTCTCATACCCAATCCTATAGGGATATCACCCCAAACGCACGTGACGTGTGGGTGAAGAAGGGTACTCATGCATAAGCATTACAATATGGCCATGCATTAATACTTCCTATGTTTTGTGACTATGCTTGGTTGTGTTGAAAATTGTTTGTTTGTTTATTTGCTTTAAATATTTTTACATTAATGTTTTTTATCAATCTTTTCTTGCTTTTATGTCAAAAATCCAAAAACACATAAAAAGTAGAAAATCCAAAAAGTTTGATTGACATTATTGTGTTTTGTCACTAGCATGTTTTGCCTTGTACCTTTGTACTTATGGTTTTATAAATTTTCGAGCGTAGCTTGTTCTTTATGCACTCATATCATTGTGGGAAAAATCTTGACATCTTTGTGTGATTGTTGTAAATCGATCTTCAAGCTTGTCATGAATGTTTAGTCAATAATCATATTGGTTTTGATACATATGTAGACTTATGCCAATATATCTTCCCACTCTTTTATTTATTTATTTATTTATTTGCTTAAAGAGCTTAACAAATGTAAATCTCAAAATGAAAAGAGAAAATGAGCTGTAAAAACTGTCGCACACACTAGTATTTGACTAGGAAAAAGGGAAAGCGACTTTTATGTAAATGTATGATGCCTAAAATCCAAAGGTTTGTTCATCAAATTAAAATATCAAAAATTTCAGGCATCGATCTCAAAAAGTGATGTAAAGATAAAAAATGATCAAATGTTATGAATTATAATGAAGCCAAATGAAAAGTTTCAAAGATATGGAATCATTTTATTGTGGGAGGCCATATATGTTCATTTCTATAATTGAGATAGACTACTTGACTTAGTACTAGTTGCGAATGACTTGATTGAATTGATCATTGAATCTTCACTCTAGACTAAGGACTATTCCACATTTGCTACACATACACAACACACATGCCTAATATTCAATGAATGCCTTATTCATTTGTTCGATTGTACTTGTTTAAATGTGATGTGTGTGTGCTCAACTATATATGGATTAATCTAAAAATATTTTTGATCATTTTATATGTTTTTGGAAGTGATTTTTATCACTCTTTGTGTTCATGTTTAGTGCTTACTTTGTTTTTCATTGTTTAAACATGTTCTGTGTTGAAAAACAGGTGTTAGAGTTTTTCGCGACTCACCTCGTGACTCGTCATTCGCGCAATGCAAGTTGCGAGTTCATCCAGAAGCTTTTACGACTCATCTCGCGACTCACGAAAATGTTCGTGAAACGCCCAGAAACAGCTTTCTAAAGAGCTTTCCGTGGGAAACCTATTTTAAACCTCTCCCATCTTCTCTCAAACCCCTCTTTCAATATTTTTACTTCAAAATCCAACCAATTTGAATGGTTTTTCATTCCATTAACATCTCTAAAGTAATTTTAAACTCTTTTTATTGTTTTGGATACTTGGATTATGTTTTGGTAAGTTTTGTGCTCTTGGTTGAGATTTTCATCATAAGGGTTAGGAAAACTTAATTTTTGTATGGGATTGGTTTCTTTTGTTGTTTTACTTTGGTTGTTAGCTCCTTGTGGAAAAAAGAACATGTATTAAGAGTGTATTTCATGATGTTCATGCATTGTTTCACATTGTTGTTCATAGTGTGCACACTAGGTGTTTGATAAAATGCCTTTTAGAAATTTTCTCGCTTTTTTTAAACTCCAATAAGTACCAAACATTGGGGTTTCTCATGTTTCCTCATTAGGAACATGTTTGGTTCATTAGTTGTGTATTTTACACACCTTGCCCCACATGTGCATTTTTCATGCATTAGTCATGCATTGCACATAGCCATCTCTTACACACACCTTTAATACCCCTGTCATACATTGGTCTATACCTTGTTTTTTCATCCTAGCATGTCATGTTTACCCTATGCTTTGTAGCACTTTGTTTTGTCTTAGGATTGAACTTCATTTTCTCATTTATCTCGCACCCCTCATGCATCATTATAATTGTTCATACCTTCATCTCTTGCATTCGCTTCCCCTTGACCCTTTGTCTATTCATGACAAAAAGGGGGAAAGTATACTCTAAAGAGTATACTATGAGTTTTTGTCATTTCTACATGGCTCTTATGCACTTCCTTAGGGAGAGAAATTCTATTTCTCATGCACATTTGTAGGGGGAGATATATTCCATACGGGAGATGCATATATACCAAGAGGGAGAAGACATTGTGTTAATAAGAAAACTTTGTTTTGCTTGTGTTTCTTTATGTTTGTTTTCTTTTTTGCTTTATGGTGCTTTGAGTTATGTTTAGTATTTATGCTTTGTTGTTCTCATTGCATCATGTTTATATATTGTACATGCATACATCCTTATGTTATTGTGCTTCATTGAATGCATGTTTGGATGACCATTTTCTTTGCTATGTGATCATTGTAGTCATTTCTATATGACTGTTTTGGTGTATGATCAAGTTGCTTACATGTTTCACATTATGTTTATTTGATCACAATTTACTTGTTACATTATACTTGTCCTTAATTGCTTTACCTTGAAGGTCTAATGTGCTTTGTGCAAGTGTTTCGGTTACAGGTATATATGTCCCAAGTTCATCACAACTCCTATGATTCATGATAGGGGGAGAGCTTGATCAAAGGGGGAGTCTTGTGTATTTATATTATGCTGCATTTGTACCCATGTTTTTGTAGCCTAGTACTTGTAATTAAATGTTATGCATTTTTTTTAAGTACATCACTTTTGTGCCCTTTGTTGGATTTTTTATCCTTAATGCAATTATCTTGTCTTGTTGCATTGGTTGAGTGTTGGACATGCAAATGATACTTTGTAATTGAGCTTATTAGTTTGCATGTCCAGATGTTCATTCCATGTATGAATGAGCATTGTGGTCACTTTTTATAGTGATTTTTCATTTTTGGTCAAGCCATGGCCAATTGCTTTATTCCTTTTTGCTTGATTGTATTGTGCTTGCTCCATATGCATTACAAGTTTTCTGCATACAATGATCATACTATGTTGTTGTGTTTCAGGAGATACTTGTTCTTATGGTTCAAGGGCTTCACAGATTCTAGAGTTAGGTGTGAGTAAGTTTTGTTCAACTGTTCCCAACTCACGCGTTAAGTTTAGACTTTGTTGTAGGGTTTTGTCACGGAATAGCGAAAGGGGGAGATTGTAAGGTTGAATTTAATCAACCATCTTATTGGCTTTATTTCGTACTAAATTTACTTGTAATTCAGCATCTAGAAACCTTGTATTTATGTGAGAATCATGTAAGGGTAGTGTATGAGAGAGTGTAAAGAAAAGTTTAAGTTTGTGCAATCAGCAAGTGGCTCGCGACTGGATCTCACGGCTTGCTTGCGGCTTGCAAGTTGTTAAAAGTGGCACACGCGTGGAGCATGCAGAGAAGTTGAATAGTCACACCAGTTGGAGCATTACAAGACAAAAAGTCCAGACTGGCCATTTAGTTAGTTTGCAGCTTGAACTCGCGACTTAGTCAAGTTATGAGGCCAAGTCACCAGTCCACTTTGTCTTGAAAAAACTAACTTTTTGCATTCTATTCCCACCTTAGTATAAATACCCCTTATACCCACGAAATGTAGAGAGCTTCCAGAGAGAATTTTGAAAGCGAAACCCTAGAGAAAAATAAAATTGACTCATCCACAATCTTTACATAGTGACTCTTCAAATTCCTCTACTCTTACCCTCTCCATTGTTACATCCTTGAGAGGTTCATTACCCAAATCCTTTTCTCACCATACCCATATCTATCAGAAGGTTTTTGGTACTTTGGGAAGCAGTTAGGAAGGAACCAATGGATATTGGTTGATGCTATGGGCTATAGCAGAATTCGGTAAGCTAAAGAAGCAAAGGTTCGGCGTAACCTCGTTGGAGCAAGAAGTTTAGAGGGCTTAGGTACACTAGGTAGATTAGGCTTGGAAGATCTTCTACTATTCATGTATCCCAACTTCATTCTTTAGTGGATTGTTGACCGCTTGTAGGGCGACGGAGAGGTTTTACGTCGAGAGTTTTGGTTTCCTCTTTGATAACACATCGTTGTGTTGTCCTTGTGTTTGCATCTCTCTTTCCTTTATCTTTGCCATTTAATTTCTGCTGCGGATGTGATTTTATTTGATTTAGATTGTTTATCAATTCTGTTATAAGTTTATGTTCATTTTCTGCACGTACATTGTTTGATATTAAGCATGAATTGGTAATTTGTGAATTGGGGGTCTAAATGTTCATAGTGTTTTATACGCTACTTGAACTTTCACCCCCAAATTAGTAAATACCACTTTCCTTACGCATCCTGCAAAACCAACAACTTTGTGCTTCGAAAAGGTTAATAATTAGAACTTAACAATTACAAAAATATCAATTCACATGAATCACCTCTATAAAATCTGGTCTAATGCTTTAATTAATAGTATAAATCTCGAAAATACTAATATTT
Source organism: Quercus suber (assembly GCF_002906115.3). NCBI lineage: Eukaryota > Viridiplantae > Streptophyta > Magnoliopsida > Fagales > Fagaceae > Quercus > Quercus suber. The sequence continues at coordinate 206,385 of NW_027070341.1, forward strand.
CCAAATATTCCATTAATTTAAATGCAATCCAATTCACCTTCAGCGTGAATATCCAATTGTTCTAACCTATGAAATTCCAAACTCTATCGTTTATCAGACACACACACACACACATATATATATTGATCTTTGTCAAAGCATGCACATTATTCACATTCCCTATAGGAACCATTTCACTCTTAGATGATTTTCTGGAAGACTCAGTTTAAAATTCATTATAGTTTTTGAGAAGGGGCTATGTTTTGCATGTCATTAAAATGTTAAGGAGTGGTAGGTTGTTAACCCTGTAGACTAGTTTCCGAACTACATTACTTGTTAATATGTTGGTTTTGTAGGATTTAGTTCTTTCATATTCTTTTCATTTTAAGGCATGGCTACCTAGAATTAGCCATAAACGAGGCCCAGCTACCTCAGATTAGCCATAGATTTTCTTCTTGTTCTAGTGTTGCGTTTAGATGGGGGGTGTTCACAATTTTTCAATTGAAGCTAAGTTTTTTCAACTAGTGGTGGAGGAATAGTGAACCTTTTTTGAGTTATGTATTTTTGAGAGGGGTTAGTATTATTCGAGATTAGTTTGTATAGGGAAAAAAGCTTGTCATTGGTTGCTGTCAAAATTGGAGCAAATAGTGTTAGATCATAATTCTAGACATTTCTTTACGTTCAGAGAGGGCGATATTGTTTATATGTTCCAGAAGTGTTCTAATGCTTTTGGAAATTATATTGTTGTGACTAAACTTAAGGTTGGGGGTCGTAGGAGATTGGTGATCATACTAGAAGGAAAGGTGATCCGTGGATGGAGGGGGTTTATCTTTGAGCTGAAGAGTTTAATAACACCCAAAAAAAAAATGAAAATCTTAGATGGGATGCACAAGCATGCGTAATCTAACGTGAATGTTTCTCGTTCTTTTGTCGCAGTGATCAAAGGAGAGAAGCAAAAGACTGTTGTAGCTTTGGATTCTAGGCCTCTTGCCATTGACAAGGGAAAAAGTATCATTGAAGATCCTTCGTTAGTTGTACAAAATCCAGTGAAAGCAGTACGTGACGAGAAGGAAAGGAACTAGAAATTTTTTTCGGTGGGGAAACCAATGAGCAGTGGTGAGGGGCAGGTTTAGAGCATTGAAATTCACCCGAAATTAGTGGAAAATTTTCAAACAAGATCACCATTATGATTTGATTCAAAATCAAAAGGAAAGAAAGTGCAAAAATTGTGAGAATCCCAAGTATTAAGAATCTGTTTGGATACCGCTTATTTGCTGAAAACTGAAAACTTATTACTAAAAGCATTGTAGCAAAATAATTTTTAAATATGTAAATAGTGCTGTGGGACCCAAAAATGCATGAGTATATACATTTTGCTGAGTTTGGTGGTCCCATGAACAGTGCCATGAGACCCCAAAAAAATGCCAAACGCCAAATGACAAATGCATCAGTGCTATCCAAACTCACAAGGGGATTAATGATTGTGTGCAGTGAAGGAAATAAAAGGCAGGTTCGGTGGGGTTTCCATAAAGGAATAGACAAATTAGTCTATTTAGCCACGTCACTCACAACATATACTCAAATGGACCAAGGAGTTTTAAAAACAACAGAATAGGCAGTGGGTTCAGTTAAGCCCAGCCAAAACAATAACCTAGGCCTATCTCAAGCCCAACTAAAGGCTAGATCAGCCACGTCACTCACAACAAATACCTAGATGGAACAAGGAGTGTTAAAAACAAAAGAACTAGTTGAGGGTTTAGTCAAGCCTAGTTACAATAATAACATGGGCCTACCTCAAGATCAACTAAAGGTTGGGGAAGTTATTACGGCCCATGATAACTATGAAATCCAAATGGATTTGGGACATTTAGTTATATCATTTGTTGCCCAAAGTAGTTGGGAGTGAGGAGAATCCTCAAAGGTAGCAGCGTCAAGGTCACACACTAGAGTTTTATCACTTCAGCAATGTTCTTCGAGTCAATTGAAACAATTGAGTAGAGTGATTGTCTTGGCTGGGTGTTTGGTGTTTGGGTTGAGATCGGATTTGATGGGAAGTACCCGAGAGTTTACTTGCTCGTTGATGTTGCTGGATCATTCTATGGACTGATTCAATCTTCTATACTATTAGAGTTTTGATAGGTCGGATAAGAGTGATGGAATCAACAGCTGTAGGTGATAGCATGGAGTCACATGCTTTGGGGTTGGAGGCACAGGCAAAAAGAGGGTAATTTAGAGTTGGTGGAGTCATCGCCGATGCTAAATTTGGGCTCGGATCTGCCTGGTGCTGAATGGGCTAGGCTAGGGGAAGTTGAAGAAAGTGGAGAGGGAAGTCCTATGTTGTGTACACCTTTAAACATAGTTGATCCATTTTTGCAGGACAATGCTACTGGAATTTTGGAGATTGATGAAGGCAGATTGGAGGCATCTCGATGGGTTAAATATAGAATCCGCATGTTCAGTAATTTGGTTGGGTCATTTGTGGACAGACATGAGCGACTATGTATTACTTTGTTACTAAAAAAATGAGCAGGAATTGGAGGCAACTAGGGTGATGAAAAGGGGGGCTATTGGTATTGTGGGCGCCAACGTGCATGGTCGCTTGGGGAGTACGCCTCAGGCAAGTGGCCCGGGGCAGAGAAAATGAATCACCACCTAGTTATTTATTATTTTTTTTTTTAACAAATAAAAATATCCAAATCTCTTCAAGTATTTAACTAATCCCTTGGACATGTATAGTCCCCTTGTCCCACATACCGAGTTATTATGGGAAGGAATCCCATGGGAGTGGCCGCAAGATGCTGACAAGAGGTTTCAAATCCAGAATCTCATAGATATATATCATGAGGCCTTAGGAACTACTAAGTCAACCCCTTCAAGTTATAATTTTCATAATAGTTGAATTGAAAAAATTTTCACTAGTTATTATATGGCCAACACTGACTAATTTTTTTTTTTGCATGCTAATAATGACTTAATATTTTGATAATTCATTAAATTTTGATGATTTTTTTTTTAATTCTAGATTACTTGTTGATAGTTGTCCCAAAAATTGAATTATTAGTCTTTTAAAACACTTGTTTTTGCGGAGAGGAAATTAGCTACAAATTTTCCATGCAAATCTGAGCAAAGAGTCAAGGTGAAGCGGAATTTACATAAAAGTTAAAACTGAATCAATTTCCTGTACACGCGTGGTAACTTCCAAGTTCCAAGTCTTACTCTACCACTTTTGTCAAAAAAAAGTTCCAAGTCTTACTTTTCATCACGTTTAAATGTCCAATGTTCCACATTCAAAGCTTTTTTCTATATATATTTTTTTGTGAGTACCAACTAAATGTCTGGGTAATTTGTGGGCCATTTGGAATATCTGCAAATGCACCAATTTTTCCAGCCAAACTCTTACCAAATGTTCCACTTTCAAAGCATTTCTCTAATTTTATTGTGTCTTGGAGAAAAGATCACTAAGAGGAAACATAAAAGTCTTTTTTTTTTTTTGGAAGAAAAACTTCCAATTTTGACTTGATTTTTTGTACACATGGTTAGAAAAATCCAATCTTAAAGTAAGTAATTTGATTGGTAATTTGAAAAGGTTTTTCTCCATACTAGTTTGGAGATACACTCTTCAAACTCTTCAAACTCCTCTATATCTTTTTATTAGATGTGAATTTAAAAAATTAACATTAGATTTCATGTTTTTGTTATGTCTTTAATACTTGTGAAATTTCAAAAAAAATTAAAGATCAATAGCTATATCATCAATCAAATTTTTAATTTCAAATTTTTGTGATATAAAATTATGCATAAAAGAATGAATTTATTAATCAAATAGTAAATAATATCCAATTTAATCGAAATTTGATATGTGCATGCTAAGAACAAAAAGAAAATGCAATACAATCTAATGGTTAGATTTTCAAAATTCCCATCCAATAAAGAGATATAAAAGGAATTTGAAAGGTTTCTTTCCAGACTAGTTTGGAGAGAAACGTTATCCTTGGTAATTTAGGGTTCGGTTAATGGATACTCTTAAGGCATTTATTAATAGTTCATTTTAGGAAATTAACAATGTTTGACTTCAAACTTGGTTGTAGCTTAAGGCTACAACTTCCATTAAAAAAATTAACATGACTGCATATTTTGAAAATCTAACCCTTGATTACATATTTTTTATATTCTTAACATATATGTCAAATTTTGTGATAATTGGATCTTATTTACTATATGATCCATAAACTTATTTTTAATACATAATTTTATACTACAAAAACTTGCAATTTAAACAATTGATTGATGGCATAATTATTGTTCTTTTGGAAAACTTGAAAGTATGGAGGATATAAGAAGAAAATGGAACCTAATGATGGATTTGTCACATCCAATAAAAAGATGATGAGTGAAGTTATAGTCTTAGGGTACAACTTAATTTGTAGCCAAACTTTATTCTTAAGAAAGTTTTAATATCACTTTTATAGAAAATATAAAAATCTATTAAAAAATCAATTACGTTTTTCTTTTCTCCTAAAAAGTTTATAAAATTACTTACTAAACCAATTCTTTTAGGGCATTCATTAACTTTTCTCATTTAGAATAATTGCAATTGCATGAATACCTCAACTCAAGCACCTCTTACCAAATGTCTCATGTTCAAAGCTTTTCTCTAATTTTTCTTGTGATTACTAACGAATGGTATGTTCGGTTGGAATGATTTTGGAAAAGATGGAAAAATATGAGAGGAAAATAGGAGAGAAAATAGTCGAAAAATGTGTTTGGTTGGAAGGCGGAGGGAAAGAGAAAACTGGTGGAGACTGACTGTTTTCTCTCCGGGCCCACCAAATTACAATCTCTCTAAAATAGAGAGAAAACAAGAAAGAAAACTTTTGTGCGTATGAAAAGAATATTTGGTCTTTGGTGTTTCGCTATTTGTTCTTCCTTCTTCTTCTTTTTATTTTTTTTTATTTTTTATTTTTTCCTTCTCTTCTCCACCTACTTCCTTTATTCACTTTGGACTTTTTTTTTCACCTACTTCCTTTATTCACTTTGGACTTCTTTTCTTCTTCTTTTATTTTTTGTTTTTTAGTTGGCTCTTGCTTTCCTTTCTACGCTTCTATCTTCTTCTCTCTCTTTTTTTATTTTTTATTTTTTTTCCTTCTTTTATTATTATTTTTTTTAATATGGTTTTTAATATGGATGCTCCTTTTTTTTTTTTCTTTTCTTTTTTTGAAATGAATTTAAATTTAATTTAATATTTTTGTTTTCTATATGAACCGGACTAGATTTGGTGTTCGGTTCATGGTCCAATCCAGCCCCATTTTTAAAACCATGGAAGCAGGACGTCTAAACAGTCTAACTCTAAGAAGTTGTGCTCTCTTTTGTCAAGAAAAAATTATGATTTACATTTTGTTTGGATTGAAAGAAAGATGGAGGGATGAATGTAGTTTTTATGGCACACACTGTTTCTTTGTTTGGTTGACATGAAGGAAGAAAAAGTGGGCTAATTTGGAGGGATGAATTTATGTAGGATCCACTATTTGCTATAACAACTTTTTGTCATAAATCTGATGCAGTAGACTATGATTTTTTTTTTTTTTTTTTTTTTTTGGAATTTCAACCTATGGTATCCATTTCTAATGATAGCTCTTCATCATCAAACCAAAGACACCAATCGGTTTTTGTTTATGCGGAGATTAAACTCCAGATCTCTTATCAACTATCAGAAACTTTACCAGTTAAACTAACTAGAACCCACTTAGTAGAGCCTAATACTTTCACATAAATCTACTATTTTTATCCATCACTCATTGCTGCAGCAAAATTGTGACAAAAATTACGATACAAAAATTGAGTCATAGAAGAATATACCAACCGTTCAGTAAGAGTTTAGTAGAAGGTTGACTTGAGGAATCAGTGCATTTGCAATTATTCTAAATGACCAATCTAATGACCTAGACATTTAGGGTCCGTTTGGTTGGAATATGGAAAAGTGAGAGCATAAAAATGAGGAGAAATGAAAAAGTAGAAGGATAGAAAATATTTTAGTTTTCCTTATTTTTGTTTAGTTGGGGTGGAAAAAATGGAGGGATGAAAAAAAATTTGTTTGGTTGAAAAAAAAAGAAAAAAAAAAGAAAAAAGAAAAAAAAAAAGGAGATCAGAAAATCAAGTTTGATATATTTACACTTATATCCCTATTACATATATAATTTTTGAGCTAACATTATTATTTTTTTTTATGAGAACATTAATTTTTTTAATGTATATAAAATAGATACACACTTTATTATAAAATTTCTGGATAAACAAAAAAATTATAATGTCAATTAAAAAACCACAATGAAGAAGAATAAAAGATAAGTATGACTATCAAATATCAATTAACTACAACCATATTCCAAAAAGCTGAAAATATCCT
>NW_027070342.1:0-3320 GCF_002906115.3 Quercus suber
GGAATTCAGCTGAAATTCAACCTGTGAGAAACAAAAAAAATAAGAATACAACGTCAAGAAAACAATCATCATACAAGACAGTATTTACGTGGTTCGGCAATTTGCCTACATCAATGGGTTGCAGGGATTCACTATTATCAGGGGAAATATAAGTGTGACTACGTGTTTTTTCTCTCTCTCTAAAAACACAAACAACACTAAAGCAAAAACCCTAATCACAAAAATGGCTTTTATATCCTGCGCACAGGATTACAATGGGCTACAAAATGGGCCAAAAAATTTAAACATAAACTAGGCTCTACAAAGCCCAACAGTTGGAAACTTTGGTTTCAATAGTGCTTTCATGGGAAGTGTTTTGTAGCGATGACTAATCCATAGCATTGGTATTACGAGGTTTGCATTGTTTGAGAATACCTAAACTCAAGAAGATGCCAAAGATTTTGGTGTCAATGGTTTATGATTTTTGCATTATTGGAAACTTTGGTTTCGATATTTTTTCACAAAAAATATATTGTAGTGATGACTAGCCCATAGCATTGGTATAACTCCGGTGATTTTTTTTTCTTTTGTCTATAATTTTGCAGTTATGTCCTACTTAAGAAGACCGACACTCAAGAAGAGGCCAAAGTCTTTATTTGGTTTATTTATTTATTTTTTAAGATGGTTACAATATGTTGTTAATCTTGCAGCTAGAACTCTCTCTCTCCCTAAACCCCCAAACACTTTGTACACGAGAAGATGTCATTTAAGCTACATTGCACTTGAGAAAGTCTTTATTTTACTTGAATGGTGCTTGTCCTAGCTTCGTATTTAGTACTATCTTGGAAAATGTTTAGTAATGACTAATCTATTGGTAGTTAATTGAGAATACCTAAACTAAAGAAAATTAAGGCCAAAGACTTTGGCAACAATGGTTTATTCCTAATTTGTATTATACGTTTTTGGAATATGTTTGATAGTGATGACTAGCTTATATGGACAAAGTTTGACTATTAATATTTTTTTATTTCATGTAAATTTTGACAAATTTTCGATTGGATTACATTTTTTTCCTATATATTACATAGTTAAAAAAATTTCAGAAGATCCAAAATCAATAGCTATGTAATCAATCATGTATTTAAATTTCAAGTTTTTGTAATTTAAAATTATGTATAAAAAATAAGTTTCTGGATTGAATAGTAAATAAAATTTGATTGACATGAAATTTAATATGTGTATTAAAAACATAAAGAATATGCAATCTAACGATTATATTTTAAAAATATATAGTCATGTTAATTTGTTTTAGTGGGAGTTTTAGCCTTAGCTTACAACCAAATTTATAGCTAAACTTTGTCAAGCTCATATGGTTTTGGTTTGATTTTTTTTTTTTTTTTTTGATTTAATACTTAGTTATTTTGGATGTGAGAATTTGAATTATATCAAAACAAAATCTTGGCTATGCATTTGAATGTGCCTATTAATTATTTGAGTAATATTAAAAAGTATTTTACTATGAGTTTTGATTATCATGATAATCTTCTTTAAGAAAATGAGCAATTTGAATAATTTATTTGAAACTTAAAAAGTTTAATTGTACAGGAAAAAAAAATATAGCACACTATAACACAATTTCAAAGAATATGGATTACTTCATAAAGGATTAATATCCATCAAACACACCCAAAATAATAGAATGATATATTGGTAAAGAGAGAAAGATGACAAATAATTTTAGAAATTGTTTAATTTTTAGAGAGCAAATTTTTTTCAGCAAATTTAGAATGCAAATTATACATTAGACCACAATTATAACATAATTATCTATTATTATACATTGTGTGGATCTGCAACTAGTATTAAATTAAATCAGAAATGCAAAAACAAAAGCTTAGTCCATTAAAATTACACAGAAAATACAAACTTTGAAGAACATGATGTAGACAGGGAAAATTCCTGACCTATCACAAGCTGACACGTCACACTACCAAGTCTACAAAATACAGCCAATTACAAAGCGCCACATATTGCTGCTAGGTTTTGCTATCACTATTCAGAAACTAATAGAAATTTGCCAAGTGTTATGCAAAAATCAATCACACATCATCGCACGTGTAAGTGATGACATAAGCAGTCTCGCACGTGTAAGCGATGACACAATCAGTCAGCACGTGCAAGCGATGACATAAGCGGACCAATCAAGCTCCGCCACGTGTCACCAATCAAACTCCGCCACGTGTCACTTACCTACCCCTAAACTCCTATAAATAGAAGCCTTCCTAAGGCATTTGGGGGATCTGAAGAGAGCAAGAGGGGATGAAATCCAAGGAGGACCAGGCCATTGGAAGCACTCGGAAGTCCAGAAGCTCTGCCGGAACCAAGCTCTAAAGCCTCCAAGAACTTCAAGAACTTCAACTTCGAATACAAAGAACATTCGAAGGAAAATCATCCAAATCATCCGCCTAGATCCAAAAGTTTACTGGAATCAAGCTCAAAAGCCTCCAGAAATATCAACAAATCACAAATCAGTGAAGCTCTACGGATCAAGCCTCTAAAGCCCCGAAGAACTTCCACCACAAACTTTCGAATACAAAGAACATTCGAAGAGGAATCATCCAAATCATATTCCTAAATCTCAAAGTTCACTGGAATCAAGCTCAAAAGCCTCCAGAAACCTCAACAAATCATAAATCAGCGAAGCTCTAAGGATTCAAGCCTCTAAAGCACCGAAGAACTTCCACCACAAACCTTCGAAGACGAAGAACGCACCAAGAACACGAAGAACACACGAAGAACACGAAGAACACGAAGAACGTGAAGAACAAAGGATTTCTAACAAGCTCATAGCCAGAGATTCATTGTAATTCCGTTTCAAACATAAATCCTTATTGGCGTAAAGCATGGTTTAACCTTATTGAAGAGTGCATTGACACTTGCTACTGTTTTGTTGTGGTTTATTACCATAAGTTGTTCCATTTCAGGCTTGCATAGCCTTAGTTACAAATGATTACATGCATGTGTCTATTCTTGTTGGATTCATGTGTGGACGACTAAATTTCTCGGTTCGAAATAAGTCAAGCAAGTAAAATAGTGTCACAAATGCGAATTGTATTGATGAATGTGTGGTACAATTCTCTGTAATTACAAAAGAGTGATCCTCTGATTCGATCTCCTTGAAAGATTTGTTAATTGGATTTGTGGTAATGTGATCTTCACTTGAACACAAAGTATCCTTCATTTGGTTGAAGGATGGATCGAAGATTGGTTGAAACGGAATTACAATGAATCTCTGGCTATGAGCTTGTTAGAAATCCTTTGTTCTTCACGTTCTTCGTGTT